>NW_028294848.1:0-116225 GCF_964341445.2 Mesoplodon mirus | reverse complement strand
ACCTGTCAGAATGGCTATCATCAAAAAGACTACAGGGCTTCCCTGGTGGCGCAGTGGTTGAGAGCCTGCCTGCCGATGCAGGGGACACGGGTTCGTGCCCCGGTCCGGGAAGATCCCACATGCCGCGAAGCGGCTGGGCCCGTGAGCCATGGCCGTTGAGCCTGCGCGTCCAGAGCCTGTGCTCCGCAACGGGAGAGGCCACAACAGCGCGAGGCCCACGTACCGCAAAAAAAAAAAAAAAAAAAAAAAAAAAAAAAAAAAAAGACTACAAATAACAAATGTTGGCAAGGATGTGGAGAAAAGGGAACCCTAGTACACTGTTGGTAGGAATATGAATTGGTGCAGCCACTATGGAAAACAGCATGAAGGTTTCTCAAAAACTAAAATTAGAACTACCATAAGATCCAGCAATTCCACTCCTGGGTATATATCCAAAGAAAACGAAAATACTAATCCAAAAAGATGAATGCACCCAATGTTCACAGCAGCATTATGTACATTATTTACAATAGCCAAGATATGGAAGAAACCTAAGTGCCTGCTAACAGCCAAATGAATAAATAACATGTGGTATGATACACACACACGCACGCACACACACACACACACACACTCACACAGAGAAATATTACTCAGCCATGAAAAAGAAAGAAATCCTGCCATTTGCAACAACATGGATGGACATGGAGGGTATTATGATTAGTGAAATAAGTCAGACAGAGAAAGACAAATACTGTATGTTATCATTTATATGTGGAATCTAAAAAATAAAATGAATGAATATAACAAAACTGAAATAGACTCACAGTTATAGAGAACAGACTAGTGGTTACCAGTGGGGAAAGAGAAGGAGGAAGGGGCAAGATAGGGGTAGGGGATAAAGAGGTATAAAATGTGTAAAATAAATCAGCTACAAAGATATATTTACAGTTCAGGAAATATGGCCAATATTTTATAATAACTTTAAATGGAGTATAATCTATAAAAATATTGAATCACTATGTTCTACATCTGAAAGTAATATAATATTGTAAATCAACTATACTTCAATTAAAAAATGAAATAAACTCTTAAAAGCAAGAATAAAAAGGCAAATAACCCAATAGAAAAGTAGGCCAAAAATTCAATGGACCCTTCAAAAAACAGCAAATCCCAAAAGCCAATAACTATATTTAAAATTGTAAAATATTTATATTTTCACTAGTAATCATGAAAACTAAAATTCACACCATAATGAGGTAGCACTACACACAGATGAGATAGGAAATATTAAAATAAATGATAACAACTAATGTCAAGGAATTTAAATATGAGTCACCACCACTGTTGGAAGTGTAAGTTGATTTGACCACTTGTCATTATCTTGTGGTTTAAGGACATATTTTCTCTGTGACTCAGCATCTCATTCCTGAAACTTCCCTGTAACCCAGTAGTTCACTCCCTAGAGAAACGTGTTCTCCTGTGTACTAGGATACATATATAAACATGTATCTTGTTCAGCATTGTTCATGACAGCCATAAATAGAAAACAACACAAATATCTATCAACAGTATTACAGGAATGTGCACATAAGTAATAAATCTACAAAGAAAAACAATGAATGGGTTAACATAAAAGTTAGGTAAGTGGTTATTGCTTGTGCTATGGGAGGGTTTTGTGAGGATGCAAGGCATGGAGGGGATTCTTGGTTGTTGCCAATGTTCCATTTCTTGACCCGTGTGATTGTAACAATTGTTACTGCTTCATAATTTTCATTAAATGTACATAGAGTCTATAGATTTTCCATCTAAACTCACAAAGAGAAACAGCTATTGTGCTTACTACCTAGGGAGTTAAGTACACAGGAATGATGCTACAGATGAATACTTATGTCTCCACAGCGATGCTTGCCGGCCACAAAAGCTAAAGCACCAGGATAACTGCCTTTCCTTATTTTCAAATTCCAAGTCTCACATAAATGCACTGAGTTTGTGGAATTTCTTTTACATAAAGATCCCAAGCTGAAAGAGGGTTTGGGATTTTTTTTTCTTAACTTCTAACCTCTGCCTTAGGGAGGTATACTAGAAAATGCAGTAGCCCCCTTATCCTCAGGGTATATATTCCAAGACCCCAGTGGTTGCATGAAACAGCAGATAGCACCGAATCCTATATATACTGTGTTTTTTTCCTATACTTACATACCTATGATAAAATTTATCAGATAGGCACAGTAAGAGGTTAACAATAACTAATAATAAAATGTAAAAATTATAGCAATATACTATAAGAAAAGTTATGTGAATGTGGTCCCTTCCTCTCTCAAAATATCTTATTGTACAAATTTAATGCCTTTTCCATCTTAACTAAGCACTTATCATGCACTGTGGCCATAACTTTTGCAATTTGAGGTGTGACCGCAAAACTAGCATGAATTTATTTTTCCTTCTTCACAATTTCACGTACAGAAGATTCATTCTTACCATAGATCTTAGCAACCTCAGCAAATGATTTTTTCTTTCCTTATTAAACCAAGAACTTTCACCTTTTCACCTAAAGAAAGTACTTTACAGCTTCTCTTTGGCATATCCAAATTGCCAGCATCACTCCTCTTTTGCTTTGGGGCCATTATTAAGTAAAATAAGGGTGACTTGGACACAAGCACTGTGATACTGAGACAGTCAGTTCTATAAGGAAGATGGCTACTAAGTGACTAAGGGGTGAGATACGCCAGACAAAGGGATGGTCCATACCCCGGTGGGTGGACGGATGATACAAGATTTCATCACACTACTCAGAAATTTATGAATTGTTTATTTCTGGGAGTTTCTACGTAATACTTTTGGACTTCGGTTGACCGTGGGTAACTGAAACAGCAGAAAATGAAACCTCGAATAAAGGGAAATGACTATAGATCAAATAGATGCTGAATGCCAATCCACTTATTTCACTCTAGGAGTAATCTTGGATGAATCAATTATAATACCATCTGAACTCTCCAAATATCTTTAGTTCTTTCAGATTGGTAAGAAGTGGTCTTGTTAATGAGATAAGTAATTCCTTTTCCCCTTGTCAATAAACAACATGGTGCACATATTCACTGAAGTGTGTCAAAACTCACACCTGTTAAATGACATTTTCAAATTAACTTCCTTAAGGTGATCTTGCCCTTAGAGAAGTAACTTTTCTTGCTTTTTCAGAGTCCTTAACTCCAAGAATCAAGTTTATTATTTAACTATACCTACACTTCCAAATACTCTCACCAATAGCCACTGTCCCCAAAGAGTTTAGACTCTAGTGTTACCCTGAAGCATTTTTTCAAAGGAAAAAAAATCTCCCTAGAAAAAAGTATTTATATTCTCTTTAGGTTTAGTCTTCCTATGGGTATCAAATAATATTCACTCCTTCCTTAAATCTAACACAGACCAAAAAATTCCTGAATCTATACCATGCCAACTTCTGAATTCTGAATTTGGGATATAGTAAATTAATGATTAATAGTTTCTTCTTCAACTTCCTTTAGTACAAACACACACACATCCTAATCTTCTTAGTCTTTTAAAATACCATCACAATTGAATAAGATTACTAACTTCGATACTACGATATCATAATATAGGATTTCCTACTATGGTACCATAAAACATTGATCTCTGATGGCTCAATCACACTGAAAAGCTACAAACTCTACAAACTCTAGGGTTCTACAGCTGTAGTTCTCCTTTTGCACTGCTTATTGAGAGGAAAAATTTGTATTCATACCTTATAACTTCTCTTTAAACTTGCCTTCCATTCTTAGGTTACTTAAGATTTTGTATATTCAAATCTGTCCATAAATTGGAGTCAAGTATTACTCTGATATTTGATTAGGTGCTAAAATCAGTGGAAAATATTGTTTAAGGGAGTAAAGTCAAAATTACCCTTGAAAATCTCTTAAATCAATCATAATATACACTGTCCACTAAATAATTTATATCAGTTCCTCTAAAGCTTATTTAATCAATTTCCCTTACCCATCCTCTCAATTAATTATTCAATGAATTATTTGAGAATGGCAGAGAATCATGAATTCCTAAATAATGCATTCTTCTTCTCACGTACTTACTGGCTGTCTTCTCACTAGTTTCAAGCCCTGTTTCAAATGTAGCTGGAGCCAAATACTGTATCAACTGCATTGCCCCCATCAATATTGCCATATCATTCAGGGACTTTTCCTCCGCCTTCATAAACAATCTAATTTCCCTCCTATCATCCATTTTGGATGATGCAGATACACAAATGACCTTCCCCAGACTTCTTCCCTCTCTTCATAGCCTGATAACAGCTTGTGAATTTTTCCTATGGGAAACTAATAAACTCACAAGAAAGTATTAACCTAGGCATTCATGTTAAACCATGCATTCTCAAACTTGACACTCTGGCCAGTGCTTCCAGGCCAAGATTACTACTTTTCTCAAGTTACTCCCCTGCTGAAAGAGTATTCATTACATCAATTTACAAAAGCTGTGAGCACTCCCCTTCCTCAGCAACAATCTGGTAGTTTAGATAAACGGTGGAGTATTTCTTGGCTAATTTCTATGGTAGTCTTGGATGGAGGCACAGCCATATGTTATGTCACAGTACAGTAATCTCAGACAAGACCACAAGTATATAAATCCTTATTTATGTAGACTTGAATATCTGGAAGAGCATGAAAGTGGGTCTGTTACTAGAAGAAAAGCCTACTTTACGATACAAAACACATAGAGAACAGTGGAGAGCATGGATAGTGTTTTCCTCTTTTCCATTTAAAGTCTATACAGGTTTCAGCTTAAAGCTGCATCTCTGTAGGTTCTCCCTAACTTTTCTCCTCTTCACCATGAACTTGGTTTTTTTTAGCTTTCTTCTTACTCTGCAAGACTTGATTAGCAGTCAATAGGCTCCTTTCATCTTCTCAGCAAGATAGGCTGTGGGAGAGGTCAGGTACCTTGAAGGTCCTACGGAAATATGTTTTAATCTTTCAGTTAAACATCTACAATCAAAATTTCTCTTTCAAATGTTGATAGCCTTTATTTGGTGTTATGATAATAGAAACTTTCTTTTCTCATCTAAGCTAAGGCTCTCTTCTAGGAGGGGGAAATGACCAAAATAAAGGGAGGGGGGACTTGGAGAAAACAGATCTTGTCTTACTGCATAACACTGAAGACAGAGAACAGAATTATATGGCACTTTTTCTTGAGGAGATGATGACATTACACTGTGGTATTCTTTTTTCTTCTTTAATTAATTAATTTTTATTTATTTTTGGCTGCGTTGGGTCTTCATTGCTGCACGTGGGCTTTCTCTAGTGGCGGCGAGTGGGGGTTACTCTTCATTGCGGTGTGTGGGTTTCTCACTGCGGTGTCTTCGCTTGCTGCGGAGCTCGGGCTCTAGGCATGTGGGCTTCAGTAGTAGTGCCATGCAGGCTCAGTAGTTATGGCACACGGGCTTAGTTGCTCTGGGCATGTGGGATCTTCTTGGACCAGGGCTCGAACCCATGTGCCCTGCCTTGGCAGGCGGATTCTTAACCACTGCGCCACCAGGGAAGTCCTGCACTGTGGTATTCTAATGAGAGAAGTGGAATTTTTTTTAAATTGTTTTGCATAGAAGGAATTTACCACCATAGTGGTGATATCTGACTTCTCTTGTGTCTTAACTTCTGAGACCTAAAGCCATTCAGCAGTGTTTTCTTGGTAGCTCTTGAAATACCAGACTGTAGTAGAAGAAATTACAGACCTTTGTCCAATGTCTAAAGCCAGTTTATTAACCAGAAGCACAACTTAAGGACTCTGTACTTCAAATAAATCAAATCCTTATAGTCTCTAATTTATACATAATCTTTCAGTTCCATTATTTTTCATTTCCAAAGATAATTTTTTAAAAATCCACTAGGCTATATTTTCTACCTAAACTATATGTTCCATTAAAATAAAAGTATGGGGGTTGCTAAATGGGCCAAGATCCTCTCATGTTCTATCATGTATGTCATTAAAAATAATTTAGAAAACAATGCCATGTTTATTAGCAGATTATGTGTCTGTTGTAAAAGATACATTGGAAAACCAGGTTAATCATATGTGGTTTGATTGAGAAATTCAATCTTGATGAAGTAAAAAAATTTAAATGTTTAATTTTTTTCAGTAACTGCTACAAGGGAAATTTAATGCTTTTGCAGTCTAGACCAAAAACTACATCTAATTTTAAAGAATTCATTTAAGTAAATATATGGACATTTCATGTACCACTATTATTATGTTATTATTTTTATTGGGGGGATATTTGTTCAAAGCAACAACTCCAAATAGCCAAAAAGCTTCCCACATGCTCTTCTCTAAATTCCTGTTTTGTTTTACTATAACCCTGAGTTCAGAATTAAAAAGAAAAAGGGGAAAAGAGGGAGACCCTCCTCTGACTACAAGCACAATTAGCTGCCCATTAGCAGTTATGATCCTGGTCTTCTGCCTCTGATATCAGTGGCCTCTAATAACATGGGATGGGTTCACTCTGTGGCTTCAGCATGGGAGGAGTTTATGGTTCATCCTCATTCTTGCCTCTTTTACAACCCCCCAACGTGGAAGCCATGTCTTACTTTTGTCACTTCCAGCAATAACCCCCTCCAACTTATTCTCTGGGCTACTCTTCGACCACACTGAGTTCTCTTTTAAGCTCTCTGAGAGTGACAGTGAACTAACTGGAGGACTGGTATTTTCATCATCTCTTACCCAGAAACACTGTTTCTTCTACCAGGTCTGACTGGTAGAACAAATGAAACAAATTTTCAAACAACAAAGTTTCAAACACACAAAACCTATCAAATGATTTGTTTGTTGCTTTGTTTTAATCTCAATAACTGTAGCTTTCATCTCTAGAAGTTAAATTTGGTTCTTTTTTATATCTTCTATATTTCGACATAACTTTTTTTTAACATGTGTGGTACAATTATTGTGGTACAATTGACTTCCTTATCTTCTCATTCTAACATCTGGGCCAGTTTTGGGTCACTTTCAAGTGATTATTCTTATTACAGTTCATCTTTTCCTGTCCCTTTGTATGCCTGGTAATCTTTGGTTGGATGCCATAACTTATTAATTTTGCCTTGTAGTAGTGATGAATATTTTTATATTTCTATAAATATTATTGAGTTTTGCTCTGGAACATAGTCAAGTTACTTGGAAAGGTTTTCACCTTTTTTGTGTCTTGCCTTGAAGATTTGCTCTGCTCTCAAAAACTTCATTAGTTAAATGTTTTATATCTATTGTTTAGATGATGAAAATGAAATTCCTAGAGAAAATGTAAAAGCCAGGTACCTGGCTGTGGTAGGATCTCAAAAATTATCATTGAATAATTTGAATTCATATCCCTCTGATTCTAAAAACACCATGGTGCCACTCTTCACAACGTTCCTCTGTTTGAAATTAACTCACTTATTAGCTAGATGAAAAGTCCCTCAAAAGTTTCTTAAATATAAAATTTAAATACTGTGCTAAAAAATATATATAATTATTTTCTTACCACTGGCTGTAACAATTTACTCATCTAATTCAGGCTTTTCACTTAACAGTAATTATATATGGTTATAATATGTGAGAATATGCAACGAGAACTTATGTTGGAAAAATATCTGTTCTTACATTTCATATTATAAAAATGTTTTCACTGTACAGGAAAAGCCAGACATATTCTAAAATATTTATTTGCAGTAATGTCTTGGATATATATTTTCCTTCAATAATTAATAAAACTAAGAACTGACAATAGCATTGATTGAGAAGGAGTATAATTTTGAGGTAGGTTCCTGCCTCAGAGATGATGTTAATCTTCATGTTCACATTTCATGTAGTTTAGTTCAGAAAAAAGTTTTCATTTTCCTCTTTGTAACTAAAAGGATCCCCATTCTGCATTCAGAACAGTCACAGTAAAAAACAAAGGCCTACTTTATATAAAGTCAGAATTTATAAAGACACACACACCCATATATACATATATGTATGTGTGTGTGTGTGTGTGTTGTGTGTGTGTGTGTGTATATATATATAAAACTTCCTTATTCTTGTTTCCAAAATATTATTGTAAAGAAAATTATGACTTCTGTGGTATTTATTCATGAATAAACTCTAATGGAGAGTTCTACTCCTCGTTTTTGTCCAGTGTGTGAACCCATATATAAGTTATGGAAATCCCCATCTTATGAGGAAGAATCTGCCTCTCGTTGTACAGACTGAAAATGCCACCTACTTAATCTCTGAGTATCCTTTAAAGCCATAGGCTAGCATATGACCTTAGCTCTGACAATCAGTTATGTCCATGCTGGAGACTGGACTAGAAGCTACTGACAAGAAGAAAAGACTGCTTAGAATATATTCTGGAAGTGGAAAGCACACACTGTTTTCAGTATCCAGAACAAATGTATCAGTGATTCATATTACTGTATTTAGCATCCCCTATCATTGATATTTGTAGTTCTAGCTGAAGTGTCTCTGCCCAGTGACTCTTGCACTAGGTTGTTCCCTGGACCAATTCTACAGCATGATTCCTAGGCATAAGTTTAAACTTCCAAACACCAATCCTGGTTGTCGAATCTTTTATTTAGAGATTCCATAAACTGTCCAATATCTTTTTAATCATTTATTTTCTACTTAATTAACCCAGAGTAAGTCACCGATTGCTCTAACATAAAAATTGATACCAGGAGAGATCACAGACAACAGATCATTGAGGATATAGGGGAAATTGCCATCAGTTATCTAGCCTGGTTGGCACTGGAGACAGTAAATCTCTAGTTGGCAATAAGAAACAAATTGAGAAAAAATTATCCTTAGAGTGTCCTGGAACTTAAAGCCTACTAGTGACCTGACTAGGGAAAATCAAGTAGTAACTTACATGTAAAAGTATGAAGGTCCTGGGACTTCCCTGGTGGTGCAGTGGTTAGGAATCCACCTGACAGTGCAAGGGACATGGGTTCGAGCCCTGGTCCGGGAAGCAACTAAGCCCACGAGCCACAACTACTGAGCCCGTGTGCCACAACTACTGAAGCCTATGAGCCTAGAGCCTGTGCTCCACAACAAGAGAAGCCACGGCAATGAGAAGCCCACACACTGCAATGAAGAGTAGCCCTCACTCGCCACAACTAGAGAAAGCCCGTGCACAGCAATGAAGACCCAATGGAGCCAAAAATAAATAAATAAATTTATCTTTTAAAAAAGTATGAAGGCCCTGGGTATTCCAAATCTGTAGGGTGTCATGGTTACTTCTAAGGGCACTGGGAGAGCATCCTTTCCCAATTGTATTCTTAGCTCCTTTGTCAATGATCAGTTGGCTGTATATGCATATGTTTATTTCTAGTCTCTTTATTCTGTTCCATTAGTCTGTCTTTTTGCCAGTACCATGCTGTTTTGAGTACTGTAGGTTTGTAATATATTTTTTGAAATCAGAAACTCTTATGCCTCCAACTTTGCTCTTTGTCACAACTGACAAATGGTGTTGGTGAAATTGGATATCCACATGCAAAAGAATGAAACTGGACTCTTGTATCATACACAAAAATCAACTCTAAATGGATTAAAGACTTAAACATAAGATCTGAAACTGTAAAACCCCTAGAAGAAAACATAGGGGAAAAGATCCTTGACACTAATTTTGGCAATGATGTCCTATCTATATGACACCAAAAGCACAGGCAACAAAGCAAAAATGGGCAAGTAGGACTACATCAAACTAAAAACCCTCTGAACAGCAAAGGAAACAGTCAACAAAATGAAAAGGCAGCCTATGGAATAGAAGAAAATACTTGCAAACCCTGTATCAGATAAGGGGTTAATACTCAAAATTTATAAGAAACTCCTATGACTTAATAGCAAAAAAATCCCCCAAATAACCCAATTTAAAAATGGTCAATGGGCTTGAACAGACATTTTTCCAAAGAAGAAATATAAATGGTCAACAGATATATGAAAAGGTGCTCGACATCACTAATCATCAGAAAAATGTAAATCAAAACCACAATGAGGGAATTCCCTGGTGGTCCAGTGGTTAAGACTCTGTGCTTTCACTGCTGAGGATGCAGGTTCAATCCCTGGTCAGGGAACTAAGATCCCACATGCCACACAGTGCAGACCAAAAAATCCCCCAAAAAACAAACAAAGAAACAAAAAAACCACACAATGAGATATCATCCCGAACCTGTTAGGATGGCTATTATAAAAATAAAAAAATAAAGTATTGGTAAGGATGTGGAGAAATTGGAACTACAGGGTACTGTTGGTAAGAATGTAAAATGGTACAGTTGCTACGGAAAAGAGTATGGAGGGTCTTGAAAACCTTAAAAATAGAATTATCACATGACCCAGCAATGCCACTTCTGTGTAGATAGTCTAAAGATTTGAAACCAAGATCTAGAAGATATTTCTGCACTACCATGCTCACTGCAGCATTATTCATGATAGCCAAGATATGGACAAAACGTAAATATCCATTGATGGATGAATACATTTTTAAAATGTGATATATACATACAATAGAATATTGTCCAGCCTTAAAAAAGAAGGAAAACCTGCCATGTGCAGTAACATAGATATATCTGAAGACGTTATGCTAAGTGAAATATGCCAGTCACAGAAGAACAAATACTGCATGATTCCACTTACATGAGATATCTAAAATAGTCAAACTCATAGAAACAAAGAATAGAATGACAGTTGCCAGAGGCTGTATTATACACTTAAAAATTTGAGAGTAGATCGCATATTGTTTTCTTACCACAATAAAATTTCTTTTCATAAATTAATAAAATAAATTAAAAATAAAGACAACAGGATACACCAATGTAATAAGAATGTAATATTCCAGTCTTAAATTCCCAGCTCAAGGTAATGCCAAATATCATTAACTTTCTGTGAATGTGGTAAAAGTCTTACTTCTTGCATCCACAGGTTGAGATAGAATAACTCGAAACATTTAATTCTGATGACTGCTTTATTATGAGAGTTTAATTGGCATCTTGGAATGGGGCATTGACTGAAAAAGAACTGGACTTCTTTGTAGTGGGATGAGGATATAATGGTAGATTCCAATAAAGAAAGGACTCTCCAACCCTCACTTGCCATCTTTCTAAGGAGAAGTCAATTTTACAATATATATTAACATTTTTTTCGCCATGATTGGAGACATGTAATGACTTAGCCAAGAAGAGTTACCTAGAAAATGGAAGTCAATTTTTCCCATCCCAACCTCTTTAGCCTTCACTGTATTGATTCTTGGTACTTGCAATACCACTATTCTCCACTAGTCAGGGTGGAGACATGAAGATGAAATGATAAATGGCAGTTTGACTTAAGTCTGCCTCCCAGTAGGACTAGTAGGATGCCCCAAATGTCCATAAATATTTCATTAGTTTCCTAGTATATCATTAAAGTAGTACACTCAGCCACAAGCAGAATCACCATCTTGGCTGCATGTCTCAGGGAATAATATTTTTATTAGGAAGAGCCCACTAAGAGCCCCAAGAGCTTCCTCTATTTATTATAATAATATGTCAAAAGCATGATTAAATCCCTAAGAGAATCACAGTGATTAGTTTCACTGCTAAAGATTTTACAAATTCAGGGTTGGTGATTTCTATCATATTCCCTTTTAAAATTTCAATTTGTCTAGTGTAGAAGTCAGAGTATTCAGGAGTAAAACAGAAGACTGTTATAAATTTGATCAGCTAGAGACAGCAAATTGAGGCCGTTGTTCTCTTCACTAGAACAAATCAATAAGGTTCTAAGGAACCTGCTTTGCTTTCTAAGTAATCAATAGCTATTGATTAGGCACATGCTTTTATTCCTTTACTCTAAAAAGCTGAGAACACCAGAACAATTTGCTTGCAAATCACAAGGCAGCAGTATTAATTTCACTGTATTGTCTCAACTTTTTCATTCTATATCACAGCTTAGCTCATAGGGACCTTGACCTTCTGGCATCACACTTACCCTCTATTTTAATGACATCATGCTCAGAAAACCTACAGATCAGTAAATAGACTATCCAAAGTGTCTTGGCAAGACCCATGTCTGCCTGAAAGTCATAGATACATTGCATGAACCTTGTCCATTCCCTATGTTTTAGGAATCTCCCTCTTTATGAGGCAAATCCACCTTTCACCATAGAAGCTAAAGATCTCAAGTACTTGTTTTCTCAGCCTCCTTTGAAACTAGGGCATTAGCACAAAAACGGAATTCTATCAGTTGGATGCATATGCCCCAGATTTGCAATTAAAAGCTGCCAGTGAGTGAGTGGAAAACAGCAATTGTAGAATCGATTCTGGTCACACAAAGGAACCCTAGTGGAAGCAATATCCTCTTTCCAGCAGCATCTAACGTTCTGTGTTTGTGAGCTCAGCATTACAATCTGCAGAGTAATCAAGTAATCCAGCAGTAGTGGCAATCTCATCTTCACCACATCAGACCATGAAATAAGTTTAGACATTTCTCCTGGCTGATAGTTTAGACCCACGGTTCTCTGACTCTCCAAACCATTCTGTGAGCTACTCTATATCATTGTAATAAATTCGTTTTCTTAAAGTTATCTAAGTCATATCGTGTTGCTTAAAACCAAGAGTTCTGCCAATACACCCAATTAGCATTTAGTAAGCATCTTCAATTGGCCTTATCAGACCCTAAAGGAAACTAGATAAATAGGATACAAACTCTGTTAGTGCATATGCTTGTGGGGGAAACTGTGATGGTGTTAGAGTACACACATATATAATAAACCATGGGAGTATACCTAAAATTTTGCTTTTCTTATGCTAATTGTGATTTCTACTTTGTGGATTATTTAAGTAAAATGTTTAATTCCTGAACATTTGGATCTATTTTTAAATAATTTTGGTTACTGATTTCTAATTCAACATCTCAATGGTCAGAAAGCATATTTTATTGTATTTCAGTCTTTGAAATATGTTGAGACTTGCTTTATGTACAACCATATAATTAATTTTGTAATATAGTCTATATATACTTGTTAAAAGTGTGATTTCCATCATTGTTGCATAGAGCGTTTTTTATATTTCAAATTGATTAAGTTTGGTATTTGTATTAAAAATCTTCCATGGACTTTTGGCTGGTTGTTCTACCTACTACTGAGAGAGTTGTGTTAAAATCTCCCACGAAGGGCTTCCCTGGTGGCGCAGTGGTTGAGAGTCCGCCTGCCGAGGCAGGGGACGCGGGTTCGTGCCCTGGTCCGGGAAGATCCCACATGCCACGGAGCGGCTGGGCCTGTGAGCCATGGCCGCTGAGCCTGCGCGTCCGGAGCCTGTGCTCCACAATGGGAGAGGCCACAACAGTGAGAGGCCCGCGTACCGCAAAAAAAAAAAAAAAAAAAAAAAAAAACTCCCACGATGATTGTGGATTTACATATTTATTCTTCTTTTCCTGTCAAGTTTTGCTGTATGAATTTTTAAAAACATTATTGTTTGTATGAAATCTTAGATTTATTACATTGTTTTAGAGAATTGATCTTTTAATCATTATGGTATTTGAAACAAATTCTACAGGTAAGCCATTTGAATAAGATAATTTAACAAGGTTGCTGAATCCAAGGTCAGTATTTTTAAAAATCAATTGTATTTGTACAGACCAACAACAAATAGGATATTCAGAAAACGATGCTCTTGATGGTAATATCTAAAAAGTGAAACACATAAAAATAAATCTAATGAGAGATATGGAGATTTCTATTTGCAAAATTATGAAACACTACTGAGAAAAATTAAAGAATACCTAAATAAAGGGATATACCATGTTCATGGACTGAGGGACTCAACTTATTAGAGAAATCAATACTTCACATATTAATCTCAGTTTCAACATAGTCAAGTCCCATTAATTTGGGTTTTTTTATTTTTGTTTTTGTGTTTGGCTGTTATATTTGTTGCATATTTGTTTGTTTGGGTTTTGTTTCTTTGTGGAGATTAACAATGGTTTTAAAATCACTGGGAAGTGTGTTCTCCTACAATTTAAAACTGCTACTCTCTTCCTCATTGATGCTTAAAATTTCATATTTAGATATACATTCTATAACTTTACCTTTCTTTGAACCTCTTAAATCTCACTCCTCACACTTCCCTGGGAGAGGCAGCACCTTAAGGCTTGTAAGCCATTTACACTTCAGTACAAGTTTGATATAAGTTTCCTAGAAGAAGTTTTGGTAGGAGGAGGAGAGAACAGAGATAAGAGGCGCCTAAAAGGGCAAAGAAAAAAGAAAATGAGTTCAATAAAGACAACCACAGATTGGAGAAAGACCAGCCTTTTGCTATTTCTCAATCCTTCTTAGAACAGCTCTGTTGATTGACATTCAGAAAAACAGATGACTGCAGTATTTCTGCTTATTGATTTACTTTATATTCCAGTATAAGCCACTACCAATCAAGCAGTCATCATCTGCTTAATCCAAAGTTTTATTTTAAAATTGTTTTTTATGTTGCTTTTTAAGTTGATATGACATCTGGATTCTAAAACATGACATTCTGTTCTCTTTTGGATACAGGAAAAAATATTTTGATGTTTGAGACTGTATGATTAATTTTCCAAATGGTGGAAAGAGTATTGGATTGAGAACAGAGATTTTAATACTTCTTAATATTTAATATGCAATCATCTATCTTTGGTAAATTGCTTAGCTAAGCAGGCTCATATTTTTCTCATTTGTAAAATGAAGGGACTAAAATATCTCATGAACAACGTGTTCTCAACCCCTTTAAGGGTACATGACTCTTAGTCACATGTTCATTGGATTACTCAGGAAATTCTTTCTAAGAATAAGACAGTGTAATTTTAGATGACACCTTTCTTTTAATAACATCAATTAATTTTTTCTCAAAAATTTCCAGTTAAGCAGTAGAGATAAATATCTTTTAGATATGGGTATATCAATAAAGTCTGAAGTTTTACTAAGCTTACAGAGTTGAAAGTAAAAGGATAAGTATTGTTAATATCAATATTATCATTTAGAAAATGCTTTTTACATCTTATAGGCTTAGTTCAGAAACAAATAATGTTTTAAGTCATCTCCAAATGCTCCAAGGGCAAATAATCTATTCTATATATGACAACCATAATAACACAATACTTTGATTCCTTAAATATGATTTCTAATTCAAACTTACCCCTCATTTATTATAAAAAAGTTCATTCTTTTGATCTAAATTAATTTACTAAAATAGATATAAATTGTCTGTGCTAGATAATATTTTCAAATGTAACTTCCTTGTCTTACAATACCCTCATTTGAGACAGGAATATAATAGATGCATTATTAAAATGCCTGCTCTTTCTACAATCTAATGGTTTTCAAAATGACTTAGTCAATCAGTAAATACTTATATCAAAAGTTATTGAGACCAGGGACTTCCCTGGTGGTCCAGTGGGTAAGACTCTGTGCTCCCAATGCAGGGGGCCTGGGTTCAATACCTGGTCAGGGAACTAGATCCCGCATGCATGCTGCAACTAAGAGTCCACATGCTGCAACTAAGATTCCGCATGCCATAACTAAGAAGTCTGCATGCCACAACTAAGACCCAGTGCAGCCAAATAAATAAATATTTTCAAAAAAGTTACTGAGACCAGTGGTTTTTAAATTGTACTTCTTGGAGTTTGGGCATTTTGTCAAGGACACTTATGAGTTTATGAAAGAGCGGAGGATACAAATAATCAAAGCCACACTTATTTTGTATTTCATAAAGTTATTGGGATTACATGTAAAATTTTGTTTGAAAGACGGGATATGTTGTATTAAACATTTGGATGTCACTGACTGTACAGACGCTTTTCAAATGTAGAGGTTAATAATAATAGTAATAATGCATATTGAGCATTCATTAAACACCAGGCACTGTTTGAGTGCTTAAGAGGCACTAAGTTATTTCATCCTAACATCAATCCAATGATCATTATCTCAATTTTACAGATGTAGAAATCAAGGCACAGAAAAATTAAATATCTGTCCCAGTTAGTAAATGAAAGAACAATAATCAAACTCAGGCTGTTTAACTCCAGTACGTTCACTCTTACCCACAACATTAATTCACTTTCTTAGGACCTCCTTAGAATAGAAAAATGGCCAATCTTAAAAGTCAGAAAAAAAGAGACAAAATAGACTCAATGAAGTTTCTGATCAGAAAAGTAGCAATACAAAAGTGGTATTAAAAATATTCATCTGGTAATTAAAGTAAAATAAATAATAGGAGAACCTAACAACTTTGGGTATTTGGGCTCATTCATTTATTAATGAATATTAATTGAGCTAGTTATCATCCTTTGTGATTAGGCTACATTAATGAACAAAGCATAAAGAAAATTCTGCCCCCTTGGACTTTCTAATGGATCCAGACACTAGTTACCTTGGCCCAAAGACCTGGCCTAGGAGGATAGCAAGGAGCCTACAGAGTGTTAGTTGAAAAAACAGTCAAATTTTTTTCTATCTAAAGGCTATGGCAGAGATAGAAGAATGAGAAAATCAGAAAGAGGGACTAGGTTTGGAGAGAAAAATGATTTTGAATAGCTATCTTTCAAGGAATAGCAAGACATCCATTTATGAATATTTAGAAGGCAATTAGCAATACAAAGTTGGGGCTTTAGTGAGAGTACATTACATGGATACCATAGCCATTTCCCACTGAGGTAGTAGCCAATCCAATGGCAGGTTTTAGCTGGAAACATAAAATTGAATCAATAGTCTGATAGAGGAGAACCAGCACACAAAATACAGAAGTATGGTGAATTCCCAAAATAATGGAATGGGAAAAATCAAAAAGAAGCACTCAAAGTAACAAACTGATTTGCTAAATATGTGAAAAGAGTAACAGGTAGTACATAGTCAACACAATTACAGCAAAAAGATAAGAGTCATCTGTGAGGAGCAAAACATCAAAGGCAATTGAGATTTTAAGGTAAATGAGACAGAAGAAAAACCTTTGAATTTGGAAATTATAAAGCCATTACTGATGTGGAAAATGAAATCTTGGTGCAATGTGGAATGAAAGCAGGGTGAAAAGAGAACATAAAGAGTTCGTATATGTCATTTGTTTTGCACATATAGTACAAGGAAGGGGAGGAGTAGACCATTAGGAAGAAGGGCATGCTTCATTTTGGTGGTAACTGCATCAAGAACACTACAGGATTTTGAAACCACAAATTAGCTGATGATTAGAGAAAACTTTACTTAGCTTTGGAAAAGCTGTGCTTCAAATAGCTTACGGATAGCCCAACTAATTCCTTAGTCTTTCCACTACTATATGCTACTTCCAATAGAGTAATACAAACCTGTCACTTGTTTTTAATAATGCTTGCTCATTGCCCCAGCAGTTTTCTCTTAATCTACTATCTTTGACTTCCTTGCCTTAGCTTACAGTAACACTTTAATACAGGGACTGTAACAATAATGCTGGACTCATTTATAATTCCATCTCTTCAAACACACTTTCTCACATGAAATGTTGTTAGGATTAAATAAAAAGAAAGTAAAGTGACAAATAAGAAAGCCCTCTTTTAAAAAGATTTTTTAAAAAACCTTTGCTCTGAAAGGCAGATATGAATCACTGACAGCACACATTTGGGTATTAGCTAGATGTAATAAACTTCTCACACTCTTTCACTCAAGCTTTGTTTCAGTCCAACTGTGCCCTCTACAGTCTTATCAAGTGAATGAAGGTGACTTTAGCTTGAAAGGAATCTGATAAGTCTCTGATACTCAGTCCATACTTTTCAGACAGGAAAGCAATATTTGATTCTTTATAAAAATTTCCGACCTATTTAATTTGGGGGAACTCTCTAAGATAAAAGGTAATTAAATTTAACAAGTGGATACATTTGCTTGGCTGTGTGATGACCACTGGAAAAGAAAATAAAGTTTTATATAATCTAATTGTGTCCTTCAACCCTGAAAACTATTATTAGTGACAATGTTGAATTTCACTTGACCCCTTGAATCCTGGAAAACAGCAAAAGTTAAGATATCTCTCTGCCCTTTGTGTTGTGGAAAACAGCTTATTCCTAAGAACCACCCTTCCACAGATGCCTCCTCTTGTTTACCTATGGCAATGCCAGACAAAGATATTCCAAATTGTCATTTTTGGTCTCATAAATTATCATCTGAAGTGTTTATTGCTACTAATCAATTGGAACAAACTGCTAATTAATCACACTGTAAAGTTTCACTCCTTCCTCCAGGCTCCAGAACTCGGACTCACTGTCAGACTGAGTCAACATATAATCTCTCCTAAGAACATCTGACCTCAGGGTAAAATATTCTCTGATCTACCATCCACTCAAGCTACTCTTTTATCCCATTTTCCCACACCCTACCCTTAATACCCTTGTTACTTCCTCTCAAGAGAAGAAAAACCCCTTTTGATTAACCACTGAGAGGCTTACAGATCTTAGGGTCACAGCATTCTCCCTAATGCAATAGTTCTCCTCCCCCAATTGCAATAGACCCCTCCTTGCACTTACCCTTTTGAGTAAAGTTTCTCCTTACTATGCTGCTATTGTTTGGTGTTTTTTTTAGTTGACATTGGCAGCTGATAGAAGAAGTAAATATTGCTGCACCTGGATATATGTGATAATGGGGGATTGAAAACTCTAAAATTTTTAATGAATTTTTATTGGAGTATAGTTCTTTTACAATGTTGTGTTAGTTTCTTGCTGTATAGCAAAGTGAATCAGTCATACATATACATATATCCGCTCTTTTTTAGATTTCCTTCCCATTTAGGTCACCACAGAGCACTGAGTAGAGTTCCCTGTGGTATACAGTACGTTCTCATTAGTCACCTATTTTATACATAGTAGTTATACTTGTCAGTCCCAATCTCCCAATTCATCCCACCCACCCCTTCCCCCCTTGGTAACCATAAGGTTGTTCTCTACATCGGTGACTCTATTTCTGCTTTGCAAATAAGTTCATCTCTACCATTTTTCTAGATTCCACACATAAATGATACTATACAATATTTGTCTTTCTCTGTCTTACTTCACTCTGTATGACAATCTCTAGCTCCAACCACATCTCTGCAAATGGCACTATTTCATTCCTTTTTATGGCTGAGTAATATTCCATTGTATACATGTACCACATCTTCTTTATCCATTCTTCTGTTGATGGACATTTAGGTTCCTTCCACGTGCTGGCTATTATAAATAGTACTGCAGTGAACATTGGGGTGCATTCATCCTTTCGAATTAAGATTTTCTCTGGATATATGCCTAGGAGTGGGAATGCTGGGTCATATGGTAGCTCTATCCTTAGTTTTTTAAGGAACCTCCATACTGTTCTCCATAGTGGCTGTACCAATTTACAGTCCCACCAACAGTGTAGGAGGGTTCCCTTTTCTCCACACCCTCTCCAGCATTTATTGTCTGTAGATTTTTTGATGACGGCCATTCTGACCGGTGTGAGGTGATACCTCATTGTAGTTTTGATTTGCCTTTCTCTAATGATTAGTGATGCTGAGCATCCTTTCATGTGTTTGTTGGCCACCTGTATGTCTTCTTTGGAGAAATGTCTATTTAGGTCTTCTGCCCATTTTTGGATTGGGTCGTTTGTCTTTTTGATATTGAGCTGAATGAGCTATTTGTATCTTTTGGAGATTAATCCCTTGTCAGTTGCTTTGTTTGCAAATATTTTCTCCCATTCTGAGGGTTGTCTTTTCATTTTGTTTATGGTGTCTTTGCTGTGCAAAAGCTTTTAAGTTTCATTAGGTCCCATTTATTTATTTTTGTGTTTATTTTCATTACTCTAGGCGGTGGGTCGAAAAAGATCTTGCTGTGGAAAACTGTAAATTTTAAATGATTTGGTTCATTCAGTGAATTATGAGTGTTAATGAATACATTAAACAGTCCACAAAGAGAGAGTCCTTTAAGCATCTGCTATGTGCTAGGGTTTCCTCTACTAGGCCACAATTAGAAAAATCTGTTTGCTCAAAAAGCACATAGGTCAGTACAGAAGACTAACATAAAACCATCATGAGATGCACTGATAGAAATGTGCACAAAGTGCTATGTTTACATTTGATAAAGTCATTTACTATGAGTGCCTATGGCCTATGGCAGGAAAATGATGTGACAAGAAAAGCTTTATAGTAAAGGTGATATCTGAGAAGAGCATCAAAGAATAAACACGACTTTGTCAGATGAACAAACTGTGAAGAATCTGTATTTGGCACTGGGAACAAAGTGATCACAAAAAGCCCAAGTAATACCGTGGTTCCTCTGGAGAGCAAAAGTAGTTGGAACTGACTCAACTGTGGCTCACATATGTAAGACAACTGAAGGGGAGCTGGAAAGATGAGCAGACACAAAGCAGCACAGCCTTTTACAACTATGAAAGTTGGGGACTGCACAACTCCAGGGGGTACCATTCATAATAATGTCAATGTGAATGACACATGCTGGAGTTGTGTACAGCCCTGAGCAAGACTTCTGAGCAGGTACCAAATTAGTAGAGTATTTTTATGCTAAGTGTATAAGTTAGGATGCTTTTGGTAGCAAAAAATGGAAACCAACTCTGTCTGTCCTCAACTTTAAGAGGATTTTGGAAAGAACATCAGGGCTCATGTAACAGAGGAGGACCCTATGGGGCCTTCCTAGGATAGAACCCTCCCCCATATCCTCTACTTTAGCTCTTCTCTGAAGTACATAGATAACAGTATTTGATGCACATTTCCTGCTTTACAGATGCTAAAACCCCCACCAAATGGAAGGTTAACTACTTAATGACCATGAGCACATAGCCCCCAGGCCTACTGGAGCCAAAGAATTGATGACGTTAACCCCTGTGACACTGTCCTGTAACCTCACCATCAACCAAACAGAGAACTGTGCACAAGCTGATCCCATACCTTGGGACTCCCCTCCCTCACCTTGCCTTTAAAAACACTCTGCTGAAACCCATCTGGAAAATGAGGCTTTTTGAGTACTAGCTGTCCTGGACTCTTTGTATGGCGCCTTACAATAAAACACGGCACTTTCTTTCACCACAACCCAGTGTCAGGAGATTGGGTTTATTGCACGTGGATAAGTGGACCCAAGTTTGCTTCAGTGACACTCACAATACTGCTATGGGGCTTTTGCACAGCAGTGGAAACCATAAACAGGATGAAAAGACAACCCTCAGAATGGGAGAAAATATTTGCAAGTGAAGCAACGGACAATGGATTAATCTCCAAAATTTACAAGCAGCTCACGCAGCTCTATATCAAAAAAACAAACAACCCAATCCAAAAATGGACAGAAGACCTAAATAGACATTTCTCCAAAGAAGACATACAGGTGGCCAACAAACACATGAAAGGATGCTCAGCATCACTAATCATTAGAGAAATGCAAATCAAAACTACAATGAGGTATCACCTCACACCGGTCAGAAGGGCCATCATCAAAAAATCTACAGACAATAAATGCTGGAGAGGGTGTGGAGAAAAGGGAACCCTCCTACACTGTTGGTGGGACTGTAAATTGGTACAGCCACTATGGAGAACAGTATGGAGGTTCCTTAAAAAACTAAGGATAGAGCTACCATATGACCCAGCATTCCCACTCCTAGGCATATATCCAGAGAAAATCTTAATTCGAAAGGATGAATGCACCCCAATGTTCACTGCAGTACTATTTATAATAGCCAGCACGTGGAAGGAACCTAAATGTCCATCAACATAAGAATGGATAAAGAAGATGTGGCACATATATACAATGGAATATTACTCAGCCATAAAAAGAAACGAAACTGAGTTATTTGTAGTGAGGTGGATGGACCTAGAGTCTGTCATACAGAGTGAAGCAAGTCAGAAAGAGAAAAATAAATACTGTATGCTAACACATATATATGGAATCTAAAAAAAAAAAAATGGTTCTGATCAACCTAGGAGCAGGAAAGGAATAAACACACAGACGTAGAGAATGGACTTGAGGACACAAGGAAGGGGGAAGGTTAGGCTGGGACGATGTGAGAGAGTAGCATGGACATATATACACTACCAAATATAAAATAATAACTAGCTAGTGGGAAGCAGCCGCATAGCACAGGGAGATCAGCTGGGTGCTTTGTAACTACCTAGAGGGGTGGAATAGGGAGGGTGGGAGAGAGACGCAAGAGGGAGGGGATATGGGGATATATGTATACATATAGCTGATTCACTTTGTTATACAGCAGAAACTAACACACCATTGTAAAGCAATTATACTCCAATAAAGATGTTTAAAAAAAAGAAAAAGAAAATAATGGAGGGTTTGTAAAGAAAAGGGAAAAGCCAAAAAATGCTGGATATATTTGAGGATTTCTGCATTAGAAATTCTGCAGCACTGTGAACTACAAGAAAATTGAGTAGGGGGTTGAAGATTTAAGAATGTTCAACTTTTTATGAATTTAATTCCTTTCAACATTTTTTTATGAGTAATGCTTAAAATTTGAATTCCTTTATAAATTACTTTTGGGTGATTAACTGTGCTTTTTAAAATGCATCTCCGTACAAAGACTCCCTCTCAAATTTATTATGGTGGCCTAAATAAGTTAATACATCTTGAAGGTCTTAGTGGTAAATCACCATGTTTAATTCCAAGAGAATTTAAAAGGTAAAGAAAAATTAGTTTCAAAATATTTTCAACAAGTTGACATTTATGAAAAATTTTGAAAGATGAGCAGCTGTGTGCATACCACCTTATTTTAGCTGATGAACTAATGAATATAGACCACACATTTTCAAAGTATTGAATTGCCTTTTCTTCTATAGCAATCCTCAACATATACCAGGTTAAAAAAAACTAATAATCTTAAATCATGATTTCTTCCCTAAAACCCCCTTTCTACTCATTTATAAATCCTCCTTAACATTAATTTTTTCTTAGCGTATTTCTTAGCCTTGATTATTTCATGTATTTGATGTACAAATGTATTGAACACTTACAATATGTACAAGATACTTTTTTTTAAAGCTACATGTTAGTTGACTCTTTTGTGCTTGGCACTGGAAGATACACTGTTGGAAGATGCAGCCCCTGCACTCAATTTTCTCACAGGTTAAAGAAGATTCAGACAAGTAAATGCACAATTCAATACTTTTCTATAAAAGGTATGAGAAAGGGTTGCTCAGGGGGTTTTGATTGTATAGAGTAGGAGAAACTATCTTTTCCTGGGTATGGGAGGATTCCTAGAGGAGATGTTACCTGAGAAAAGGAAGATGAAAAGAAATTGCCAGGTGAGTAAGGGATATATTTTAGCTTTTATTTCTAGTCAATTCTCACACAAAAAAAGAAAAACTCAAAAAATAAATGAATTTATATGACCCTCAGAGCTCCTTAGGCTCTTTGGCATCTATATTTGTACCTGGAGATACATGTGCACCAATTATGTTCTAAGTTAAGGGAGTCTGCGTGTGTCATGCATCAAGCATGTAGCGCAAGCTCATGTTAATAAAAATAGCCATTCAGGCATAATCAAGGTAGAAAAGCAACAACTCACTACATATTTACCGATACCTTTCCTCTAGTCTCCTCTCCTGTGTTCCTTTCACCCACCCAAATGTTTTGGTGTGTAAGCTTTCCTCTCAAGACAATGGAGTCCACAGCATGGCCATCACAAGTTTGAGTGTTGAACAACAGGTGAGAGCCCTAGTGAATAATTATACCCAGTTGGAGAAGACTAAACAGTGCTTGGAGCCAGGTGAGAGAAATAGCATTTGGCTTATCTGCTCTGAAATAATATCTGAAAGACTCAATCCATAAAGTTTCCATGTGGTTGAAAGCAAGTTGAAGAGTGAACACTGGGTCTTAACATTGTGTGTGTGTGTGTGTGTGTGTGTGTGTGTATGTTTTGATTCATCAAATGTTAGGGAGAAACATTTTATGACAGAAAGAGCACTGGCCCCAGAGGCATGGGTTTAAAGTTCTGTTATCTGTCACTTTCTTGACAGGAGGCTTTTTTAAAAGCTCATTTAATGACTCAGTTAATGCTTTTTACACTTGAAAAAGAATGAGACTTTTTCCGACTTTAAAGTTTGATGATTTTATGGTCACTTTTAGTTTCAGCTTTTTAAGACTCCCCATCTAAATAAACTCTTAGGCTCCATGACGTGTGCCCAACCTAGACATGCCGAAGGGGCTTTGAAATCCAGGCCAGCTTTCAGCCAACTTTATGCATTTATATCAGCTGATTTGTTACTTGATAAAAATGTTCAGGATAATGCAGTCACTTTTTAAAATGCTGTAGAAAAGACCACTTCAGAAACAGATTAGAACAGCCATGATAATGGACCGGAGTCCTGAGGCATTGAGCTGAGAATTCCATCTCCCCCTGCATGAGAGAGGCAGGTCGTTACCCTCTACAGCATCTGAAGTTGGGGATTTGCTCCCTACCCCACTAACTCTGGCTAACAGCTTCCCATCAGCCTACCATCTGTGAATGAATCTGGACCTGCAGATTTATAGTCTCAGTTGGTACCGTGTCTTAGGATGTGGAGGGCAGCTTGCTTTATTTTTCCCTAATGCTGCTTCTTCTCAATCTTAAGAGCTAACTCGATTTAGTGAATAATCTATACACACGTTACAGGAGCTACTCAGATTCCCTCCCACATCGTGTCTTCCAGACTGAGGAGTTCTTCCAACTGCCTATTCTCAAATGGAAGTTCCTTCTCCCCCTCGATGGTTTTTGCTTCCCTCTGTATCTTAAGGTGTACTTATCAAAACTTCCTAAGAACTTCTAGGTTCAGACAAATTTCTATTTTGTCCAAGGGTAAGACAATACCTTTCACTTTGTTTCCAATATCCTTTGTGATAATGTCCAACAAATTTTGTCACTGTTGGTTTCCTGGTCGTAATCTTTGAACCTTCAGGCAACGGAGTCCTTAGGCTTTCTTCCGCAGTGATAATCAGTTCTCAGGGTCTTCCATCTCATAGAAGAGTTTCAATGATTTGACCTGAACTGTTTCTCCCTGCTCTCGTTAGAGCTCCTCTGCTCACATCAACTCCTGTTCATCCTACTTTGATGATCTTTTTATTACCTGGAAGAACTTAGTTCTGTGCACAAATTTGGAAATTCTCCCATGGTACTTCTTATCTTGATCCCTTGAAAAAAATGTTAAATAAGGCCAGTTCAATATGCCTTCTTAGGGGTTCCTATTATAAACCCTTTTCCTTCCAGAGAAAATGATCATTTATCCCAACTCTTCATTTACTCTCTAAGATAATTCTCTCTCCATCTCAAAACATTGTCTCTAATCAATCCCAAGAAAACTCAATTATTTAGCTTTAGTGAGGTGTAACTGATATATAATAAACTGTACACATTTAAAGTAAAATAAATAAATAAACTCAACTATTTCTAAACTTCCAAGTATATATAGATAGCTGATTACTTGTGACCTCTCACCGATGGGCCTATTCCACTCAACTAAAGACAACTATGCTGCAGAAATGCACTCAGTCTGTGTAGAATACAGATCTAAAAGTCTACCCACTCACAGTGTAATAATATATACTTAATAAAATGCTCTGTAATATTGATGACTGTGGTCTTTAGTGTCCCACGAACCTAAACATGTTGATTAACGGAGTAAAATGTAGATTCCACTGTGTGTTATTTACAGGAGCTTTATTTTTATTAAGGTCATTGCTAGAAAAATATGTTTCTGCTAATAGTATTTATACTATACATCAAAAGTTAAAGTTATTATTTTGGCAAGATCAGACTCCTGATACTCACTTATTTAGTACTGCCCAGTAAATTTTCAAAATTAGAATTCTTTATCGATGAAGAATAAAGAATTCATGATACTTTTATTATTCACCTTTTACATTTGTATCCACTAAGAAGCATTTTCACAATACATGCATATGAATATTTGTGGATTATTTTAATGTATCTTTCACAATGTTAAAATCTCTTTCAAGACCCATTTGCTGTTAAGAGGTCTTACCTCTTTAATAATAGATGATAGATGATTTATTGTCATATTTGCAAATGAAAAGGAAAACCATGGCCAGAATTTGTGATGTCACTCTATGTAGACACATATGCATGGAAATAACCTGTAGCTGTTACACACACACATATATAGTCCTATATATATAAGTATATATTTTTATATGTATATATTGTGCATACATATGTATGTGTATGTGTGTGTATGTACTCACTTATCTTTCCACCCACCCATACATGCATCCATTGATCTATCTAGCTATCTTCCAACACACAGTACCCCTACAATGATAAAATAGGATCAGAGTTTCATAGAAATATAGAGCCCAAAAGATCCTTAGAGATAGTTTAAAAACAAAGAATGTTATTCTTAGAGGTGTAACTCTCCAAGATAGCACCAGTAGAAAGAACTCAGCTGGAACCTAATCCCCATATTCCAATTACAAGTTCAGTTTTCATTCCACCATACCACACTGTCTTTCGCACAGATATCTGTTATACAGATGGATAGATACTGATCCTTAGAAGACAGTGTCAGTGCTGAAACTATTTTCTGTACTGAACACCCTGCTGTCAACTAAACTCTCGTTTGAGTTTTGAAGTTTACTGATGGTTTCTGTCAGTCCCAAGCCCTCCTAGGCATTTTTACACATAATCAATATGAGGAGAACTTCCTGTCTGGCATCAATCAGTTCTTTAAACCACAATTATCTATTAAAATATTGTTCTTAACTCAGGAAAAATGGATGTTAGTGTCAAACACAGCTTTGCTCACTCTCACACACACACACACTCATGCAAATTACAAATAGTATTCGACTGCTCTATATTTCAGGCTATTCAATAACTAGATAAATGAAATATACTTTCTGTCTACATAATTTTTTTTACTACGCCAAGGCATACACACTAGTTGTTCCCTGCAGTACCTGCCGAATACAACTAAATTTGCAACAGAGTTAATCACTGGCACAGCTGGATATTTTAAGAGATTTCTCCTCTAGTAGGAAATTCATCTTTTTTCCAAGAAAAGGGCTTTTACCCACTCCTTCATCTCCAACTGAAGTAGTTCCGTGATTTCCTTCCTTTCTCTGATTTCCACGCTCCAATTCCCAAAGACAGGCTCATCTCTGATGACCTTTCAGTCTATGAGTATTTGGGGTAGGAGTGGGGGTAGTCCACAGTTAAAATAAAGTTTGTATACAATCACTTTCTATGTTGTTATGAAATTATTCTAAGCTTCCCTAATAATAAACTTACAAAGAAACCATGCAAATGGTTCAGATGTGCATATGGAGATAACTATTATCTAGAAAGCATCCAGATTTCTTAAAAAGCCAAAAAAAAAGAGACTGACTCACTCAGGATATATGGAAATATAAGTGAGGTAGGTGGGCTACAGTGTATGTCATTATCAATAAAGCCCTAGGAGAAAATCATAATTTGAAAAGATACATGCACCCCAATGTTCACTGTAGCACTATTTACAATAGCCAAGACATGGAAGCAACCTAAATGCCCACCAACAGATGAATGGATAAAGAAGATGTGTCATATAAATATATATATACACACACACACACACACACACACACACACACACACATATACACACAATGGAATATTACTCAGCCATAAAAAAGAATGAAATAATGCCATTTGCAGCAACATGTATGGACCTATCATACTAAGTGAAGTAAGCCAGACACAGAAAGACAAATATAATATGATATCACTTATATGTGGAATCTAAAAAAAATTATACAAATGAACTTATATATGAAACAGAAACAGACCCACAGACATAGAAAACAAACTTATGGTTAGCAAAGGGGAAGGGGGTGAGGGATAAATTAGGAGTTTGGGATTAACATATAAACACGACTACATATAAAATCGATAACCAACAAGGACTTCCTGTATAGCATAGGGAACTATATTCAATATTTTGTAATAACCTATAAGGGAAAAGAATCTGAAAAAGAATATATATGTATATATATAACTGAATCACTTTGCTGTACACCAGAAACTTATACAATATTGTAAATCAACTATACTTCAAGAAAAAAATTCAATTAAATTAAAACTAAAAAATAAAATAACCCCCTAGATATATTTTTGCATAACTGAATTAAATTCTTAAAACCCCAAAAATGAATGTTTTAACTGAATTTGAGAAATGAAGACTAAACTAAATCTTGGGTTTAGAATTAATTTGATTCATAATGGAAGGAAGTTAGAAAATAACATTTATTAAGAACAACACTGTTTAGCAATCCTATATGAAGATATAACACACAAAATATCTCCTATTACTTCCCTGTTAGAAGAGCTCTTTGCTTTAATACTTACACTACAGAGAATTTAATTAGTTCTCAATCAAATATTCTTCAGCCAGTGATTATACAGCAATAAAACATATTTGCATCTGCAAACTCAAGGTAACTTTTATAAGAACACAGTGGTTGGAGAAAATCTTGAGTTACATTCCAAATACATTGGGTAAAACTTCAGACTCCTGTGTAGACATTTTGAAAAGCCTGCAAAGTGTCACAGAAGAGGATGTGCAACTCTGATGTTACTGGGGTTAAGAGAGGCCATGTTACTGCAAAGCAATGTTTGTTAAAACCATATTAATTAATAGGTGATTAGGATATGATGATTTTAAATATCTATATTATAACAATTTTTTGTTTCTTTTGTTTCATTGCATTTCAGGAAATCTGTTGGAGTTGTTGGGCTAACATATAAAACGTATTAAAGGTTTCCATTAAAATAATAGGAAATCGTTTCCTGGTTACATTTTAACAAAAACTGCTTGATTTTTACAAATGGATTCCTGACCTTAAGCAGGAGACACCTCTACATATAGTATCACATTTACTTTATTTTACATAGAATGTCACTAAAGTTTACCACAACCCATTTAGGTATCATTGCCTTTTACAAATAATGAAACTAAAACTGAGAGATTAAATAACTTACCCAATGTCACACAGCTCATGAGCGGGGGAGATCAGAATCCAATTCAATAGCCTTTGAATTTTTCACTATATAGTAGGACCATAGTTCAACTAATCAGGTATTTATTGAGTTTCTAACTGTGCATAACATTTGGTGTTAGGCATTAGAGGGGCACATAATGATGCCTACTTCTTGCGTCGCTACAGTTTACAATCTAGTAGAAGGCAAGTGCACATACTGTTCTATTTAAGAGTCTAAGAGGAAACAGGAAGGTGAAAAATGGCAAATATTTATGCCAACAGGAGTTTTACAGGCCATCTTGAAGGGCAGTGTATTTAATACAGGACTAGAAGGGTACAGATATTGCAGAGAGGTGTGATATGAACTAGGGCATAAAGGGTAGGGCATCGCAAGCACAGATTACAATGTGGACAAAGGCATGGAACAAGTGACAGCACATGCAGAGAGATGTAGGTAAGGAAAGCCTTGGAAGGTACTGAAGAAAACAAGTCTACATGATACTTGTTAAAGGTAGCAAGGATAAGTCAGGGAGACTACTACAGAGGGGCTGTGTAGTAGGAGAGGGAGATGGGGCTCAACTCCTAATATAATAAGAACAAGTAGAGAGATAAAGGCAAGGAGCAGGGTGGGGGTCAGTGGATAGAAAATTACTAAGAGGAAACATCAGGGGTAAGGAGAATTCTGGCTAAACCAATTTGACAGAACTTCTTTCTGTAGTCAGGCTAGGGTGATAAGACATGAAGGGTGAGGGATAAAGAGTTAGATCATATATCAAGGGTAGAGGATTTTTGCTAAACTCACCCACCAGAATTCATGCTAATACTAGTCTAGATGGGCCAAGGACAGAGCCTAAGGTCAGGGACTAGTTAGAAAGAGGACTCAGAGAAGCCTGACTCAAGTTTGGTCAAAGAAGAGTGCTATGGTCTGAATATTTATGTTCCCTCAAAATGTATATGTTGAAATCCTAACCCCCCAAATTGGTGGTATTAGGAGGTGGAGCCCCTGGAAGGTGATTAGGTCATGAGGGTGGCACCCTCATGAATGAGATTCATGCCTTTTATTTCAGATTTTTTGTGACTATTATTATTATTTTAATTGAAATATAGTTGGTATACAATATAAGCTACAGCTGTACAATATAGTCATTTGCGATTTTTAAAGGTTATACTCCATTTATAGTTATCATGAAATATTAGCTATAGTCCCTGTGCTGTACAGTATATCCTTGTAGCTTATTTTATACATAATAGTTTGTACCTCTTAATCCCCTACCCTCTCCCCTTCCCTCTCCCCACAGGTAACCACCAGTTTGTTCACCACATCTGTAAGTCTGCTTCTTTCTCGTTATATTCACTTGTTGGTTGTATTTTTTAGATTCCACAAATTCCTTCATGAATGGGATCAATGTCTTTTAAAAGAGGCTCCAGAGAGCTCACTAGCCCCCTTCCACCATGTGAGGACACAGCAAGAAGGTTCTGGCTATGAATCAGGAAGAGGGCTTTCACCAGAATGAGACCATGCTGCTATCTTGATCTTGGACTTCAGGCCTCCATTACAAAACAAAGTTCTGTTGTTTAGAAGCTACCCAGTCTGTGGTATTTTGTTACAGCAGCCAGAATGAAAAAAGACAGAGAGAGAATCTTTGCCAGAGGTCCTTCCTTCCTCCCTTCCTCCCTCTGGCCTTTCTTCCTTACTTTACTTATTTCACTCTCCAACACATATTCATTTAGTATCTACTTTAAGGAACTGAATAGATGGAAAACACAGGTTGAGCTATAAAGATCACTATTCTTATAGTATACAGTTTATTGGAGGAAGAGAGAAGCGTCTGTGACAGAGCATGACATGCACAATTTTATTTTAGATAAACTGGTCAGGAAGACCTTTCCATGGAAGTGACATTTAAACTGAAGTTTGAAAGATGAAAATGTAGTAATGTTGGCAAATCTAGAGTGATTTTTGTAAGGACTTACTACACATTTTACTTTATTCTATATGCAATAAGTTGTCAAATGTGTTTGAAGATAGAGGATGCATTCTAATAGTGTGGCTAAGAGCTTGCATTTAGCCTGAATATTAAAGAGGCCCCAGGAAACCTGACCATAAGGAAACCCAAACTCTGCTCCCAATACAAATGCTACTTTTTAAAAAACTTTCACCCTTTGGTCAACCTACTGTCCATTGAATTTGTTGAGGTTTGTGGATATTAAGACTTAAGCAAGAGATGCAACTTGATTATAGTACAGTAGTTTGAATTTAAGCAAAATGGTATGCCTGGAATGTAGGGGCCTTTTTGTAATGTAATTTGAAAATGTGGTGAGTTTCTTTGAATAGGCAACCCAGACTGACCATTCAGTGACTCTCCATAAGAGCGACTACAACACCCAATTAGCACCATAAAAGGGAGAGTCGGCATGACAGAGAGGTGAGGTGACCATTTTTACCCACACCACACGCTGCCATGGTGGTTACACCTCCTGGTGTAAATACTTGGTGAAAGAGGAAGTGCACCTCCCTGTGACTGCAGGCTACTGAACAAAGTCACCAACCTGCCTTCAATAGGAGCATATAAAATTCTAGGCCTGGAGAAGAACAAGTAATAAAGTAACTATTTACTCTTCCTGCGTTCACTATCCTCTTCTCTTCTCCCTGCTGGGTCGAAGGAAGGCAGAAGGTAGCATTAAAGCTCATGTTCAGGGCCTGCATGTTCAGTTGTACACGTGGTGCACTGCATATGTATACGAGTGTCATTCACTTTCTTCTTTACGTGAATGGTGCCCCCTGGGAATTTTAGAGGGCACAACCTGTGAATCTGTATATGGCAGGCCTGCTTAATTTGGTTTTGCTCATATATTGTGAGCTTTTGTGTTGCTTATTCATTTTGTGTTCTCTGTGTTCCGTTTGTTTTGAGAAACAAACCTGATACCCGTTTCATCCTTGAAACCGTAAAATTCATCTTTAAGTATATCTATATAGGTAACAAACAGAATATTGTTTATGTATATGTAAGTTTATTTATTACAATAATCTAGGAGGTAAGACTTTACAAATAAACAAATGTGCAGAAATATGAACTAACTTGCTTGTGAATAACAGACCTGGAGCATGCCTCAGAGAAAGTGTGTAAAATGGCTCAAAACTAGAGAAAGCATAGAAGCAAACTATCCACTGACACGGCACTAATAGAAAAGCTATCAAAAGTCTAAATCTGAGCAGAACCGGGAAGAAAGGAAATCATAAGAGGGATGAGACCTTGATAAATAAATACATTTTTATTTCCATAATTAGAGGTAAGCATAAGGAAGAGATGAAACTAATTCCTAGTGTCAAGCCTATGTAAGTGGAAAGGCTGTGATTTCAATTAACAAGAATTTCGTGTTTAGATTCAAAACAAGTATTTGTGTCAAAGAACCAATTCCAGTAGATTCCATGAGACATGCATATTTATATTCATTTTTCTGCATCAATGCTTTCAAGCTTTTAACCCATCCTTCTGGTGGGAAAGAAAAAAACATAAAAATATGAAATATCTTATCAAGCTTTAATTATGTTTACTTCTTGATTTAAAATTACTCTTTATTAAGTTAAAACGAAGATATTCTAGACTAACTCCAAAGCAGAATTGAAATGGCACACGAAAATGATCAAACATGATTCAAGCATCTCATTTAACTGAGATTTTACTACGTTTGTGTAATGATGTCTAAAATTGTGTTTTCATTAAACATAGCAGAGTAGAGCGAAACAGGGAGAGTCATCCCATAGACCTTGTTTGAATCTAAACATCTTATCTATTACTGTAACTTTGAGAAAATCACTTAATTTGCATCAGCCTCAATGCCTTTATCTCTGAGAATAGTAATACCTATCTTGCATGGGGCTTGAGATCAAATAAGTTAAAACACAAGCAGAGTGTCTAGCAATTACAGTTGCTCAGTAAATAGCTCTTAATATTACCAATGGTCTCTGATGTGGGAAAACTATTACATAATAAAAAGATCCTTAATCGGGTATCTTTAAAATCAGGCTGAATGCAAAGAACTTCAGATTTTATGTCCTCCCTTTTTTTATTTTTACCCAGAGAATAATGCAATTCAGAAAACAGAGGGAGAGATTAATTTCCACTTAAACTGAAAAGTCATCATTATAAGATTTTTTTCATCATGTGCTATAGTACATTAAATAGAACCATAAAATCTTTGTTACCTCTCTACTGAAAGGTAGCATGTGGTGTCCCTCTTCTTGAATATGGGCTGATCCAGTGGCTTATTCAATCAACAGAATGCAAGAGAAAAGGTGTTCTTGCACTTGTGAGGTTAAGTCATAGGAAGACTTACAGATTCCAGCCAAGTCTCTTGAAATGTTTACTTTGGGTGAAGCCACTCACTATGTAAGAATTCAACTACTTTGAGATATCCAGGTTGCTAAGACTCCAAAACTACACCGAGAAATTTCATGGAGAAAGACAGAGACAGAGAGAAAACCAGCCCCAGATTTTTCAGCCTGTGCAGCCCAACTCAAGCCCCAGATTTGTGAATGAAGATGCCATCTTGGTTGGACATTTCAGCACCAAAAGATGTGACTCAAAGAAAACTTAGCCAGAACCAAGGCCCCAGACATATGACACCAGTCAGGTTGTCTAATCTATCTCCAATCATTCAAGCCACCACAGCTGAGGCCCAGTCATGATGGAGCAGAGATGAGCCATCCCCAGTATTCTTTACCTTTATTCTTAGCTCACAAAGTCCTGACTATAACAACATGGTTTCTATTGTATCTACCACTGCATTTTGGAATGGTTTGTTATACTGCAGTAGGTATCTGGAATATATGTCTTGATCATTTCTTACAGTTCTAAAGCCACGGAACTCCTTTTACCCATATTCAGGGAGAATGCAATCTCTTGCTTATTTTCAGTCTCCCTTTGAGTCATAGAATCTGTTCAGAGGCTTCCTTGGACAGAGTCAGTAAAAGAAAACTCTTGATTACAAAACTCCATTATTACAACCAGGATAAAAGAACAGCCAAATCTGCTCACACACACCCCATTTTTTCACCACATCATAAACAATGGATTGGCCAAAGTTTTAAGTGCTTGACTCTGATTGAAAGTAAGCAACTTTCCATCTTCAACCTCTTCCCCTCCAACTCAACTTAGAGTGATGCTCTAGTCAACCTCCGGACTTCCTGATGCACCTCCCATCTCTGAAATGAGAAGTGAAGAAAAAACATCTTCAGAAGACTTCTGATATCAAGACAAGGGATAGAACAAAGGCCAAAGCAGCAATATTGCCATCCAGAGGAAAAACTACTGAACCTACACTGCAATATTTAGAAGGAAAGTCAAGACATGAGAGAACTAAGTGTAAAGCACAGCTATATTGGTGGCTTCTATTTAAATAATCAAGGTCAATAAGTAGGTCTCTGGGATGATGATCCCTATACCCTGTTACTTGCACCAGAATTGGGACATAACCAGGAACAAATAGTTCAGGAAGCTAGAGTCATTGACACTGAGAGCCAACTACAGGGAACACCAAACAGCTGGGGCTATTAGTTCATGTGCTTCCATACCTAAATTTGGAAAGACTGTAAGACTTTCTGAATCTTCAGGTAACTTGCATCCTATTCTAATCATAAGCAATCATGCTCCCTCTTAAGCTAAACCATACAACTTCAGAATCAGGTGTTACTTCTTATTGGTACCACTGTCCACTAAGCAAAGACAGAAATACAGAAGTAATCCTGACCCCTGCCTTTCCCTCATATACTCCCCTTCCCCACTTTTCCCTCTTTCCCATATATTACTAGGTTTAATCAGTTCTGCTGCCTAGAGATCTCTTAAAGTCCTTCATTTTAATCATATTCCTCTGCCCTGATTCAGATCCTTGTCATCACTAGCCTAGGCTGCCCTCTATCTATTTCTGCCCCTCCCATCTGAACCGTTGCCCTTCATATTCATCCTCAACCCTACTACCAATATTATTTCTAAATTGCAAATTTGACCATCAACTGTCTAAAGACTTCAACATCTTTCCATTGCACTAATGATAAAGTCCAACTTCTAAACATGTCATAAAGGTCTCCATTTTTTGGCCTTGCTCTGCCAATTTAACTAATGTCTTTTTTTAGTAATTAAAAGCTATTATCCTTGTTGTTTTACGAGTGTTAGCAGTTGCTGTTCTCACTTTTGAAAATATTTCCCCCTTTCATTCACTTAGAAAACTCCTATTCATCCTTTGAAACCCAAATGCAGTGAAACCGATTTTCTCTCTCACTCAAATCACTTTCTCCTCAAAACTGTAATTTTACCTCTGTGTAGCTCAATTGTTTGTTATACTCTAATGACAACAGATTCTTAAATATACTCATCTTTGTATCTTAATATCCGATAATATGACTGACATTTAACAAACGCTAAATATACTTGGCACTTGAATTGATTGAATTGAATTAAACTGAATCAATCACTCTCAAGAACACTAACGACTGTTAGGGTTTCCTGCATCAAGAGTACAAATCACGCTGAATTTTCATAATACTGCTAGTTTTTGATTGAGGCACAGCAAACAAGTTTACAACAGATTTCCCCTGTGAAAATAATAACTTCAGGAAAAGATAACAAATACACTCAGAAGTCCATAAAGGAGGCAGGGTAGTCTAGGGGATTCTGTTCTCATCCAAAGACTTGCTGAGATTTGATTCAGAGGGGAAAGATTGATTTTTCTAGCTTAAGTTAAACGAGGCATCGAACAAATGTCAAAAGCAGGACATAGACTTAGATTCTTCACTGTCACACCAGTAAAGTTACCATCCTTCTATCTCCTTTAGAACAAACAAGAAAGCCTGCTGTGGACCGTGAACAAAACAACAACTGTGAATTTACACAGCTCCTTAAACTTCTGTGTACTGAGAGTGAATTAGAGGTCTCCTTCAGATAGCATTGCAAATGAGCATTATTTTATTTTCACCAAGGCTTTCAGGTGATCCATGCAACAAAATCAGCAAAGTCAGTACTCACTGTGGCAGACAAAGTAACTATTATGTATCTGTCCTAAAAGTTCCTGTGATGTTCTGGCTAGTTTTGCTTAAGTAATATTTATAATATTTATGAGAAAGGAGGACAAAAATGAACCTGATGCTTTTGTGGAGAAGGAATTCCCTGGCTGAGCAGAAAAGCCTGCCAAAGTTTTGGTGTTTCTTGTTTGTTTGTTTGAAACAAGACTGAAGGACCGTATAATGCAAGATGAACCCATTAACAGTTAAAAGGGAGAGGACACACTAAAGAGACTCAGCTAGGGCCCTGGTAAATTATCAAAAATTGTGGGCTTTCTTAGTGAGAGTCTATGATTTGAGAAATTCATGAGGAGAAAAGGCAGAGGTCCCTGGGCACCTGAAAATGAGAATTGCTGCATTGAACTAGGCTGACTTTGGCATGGCATTTTGAAGAAGGCAGTCATATGGAATGTAACGAATAAATAGAGCATATCAGAGCCTGAAAACGCCTCCTGAAAACCTGAGAGTAGGCTCATGTGGGTGAAACGAGGTGAAGCACGGTGCTTGGTACACTATAACCCTCAGTAACATTGGCTGGTTTTGAATGAAATGAAACCTAACCTGAATCCAGTCCCTACTCGGTAACAGCGGGGAAGATAATGGGTGCCTAGGCAACGTCTAGCAAGTTCTGGGATAGAGGCGGCTCCCAACTGTTGCGTCACCAGGGGCCACAGAACTGAGTCGGGAAGGGAGAAGGGAGGAATTTATGCAGAGGACCGGACACTGGCAGGAAGTAGAAAGCGAAGAAAACTAAACGACCATTGGTGAATTTCAACACCACGTCGTGAATTTCAGGTAATTTTCCACTTGTTTATTCAGATGGAAAACTCGGATTCCAACGATGAAGGAGATGGAGTTTCAGCCCAAGGCATAAGTCAAACGGACCGATTGATTCGGGAAGAAGATTTCTCCAGGTTCGTAAATAATCTGAGTGAAGAAGATTACGAACTTATGAGAGACAACAATCTTCTAGGCATTCCAGGTGAAAGTACGGAAGAAGAGTTGCTGACAAGACTTCAGCTAATTAAAGAAAACGCACCACAAGACTCAGATGAAAATACAGGTATATTTTGCTTTTGGAGGGAATAGGATGGGATGAATAAGGAACTTCATAATAGTAAATAGTAACTTCGTAATAGTAAATAGTAAATTATACTGAAGTGACAAATTAATTTGGTAAGTAACTTCTCATAAAAAGAACTGGCATTTACTTGATTTTTGGTGAGCATGTCAAGGTATGTTTGTTTTCCTGATTCACATTTGGGTTGTTTTAATTGGGAAACAGTGCAAAGTAGCCTATTTGTATTTTTCTTGGTTTTCTACCTCAACTGAAAGTCCCTCCTACTTCCTGAATTATTTTTTCTACATAGACATGTAAAAAAAGCAAACAGAAATATTCTCAACTGGGGACAATTGTGCTCTCTCCAGCACCTGGGGACATTTGACAATGGCTCGAGATACTTTTGGTTGTCACAGGGGAGGCATGGGTGTTATTAGCATCTAGTGGGCAGAGGCCAGGAATGCTGCCAAATATCCCACAATGCACAGGATAGCTCCCCAAAACAAAGAATTGTCCAGCACCAAAAGGTCAATAGTGCTAAGGCTGAGAAACCCTGCTCGAGCTTCAGGTCTGGTGCCTTCCCTCCCAGTGTGAAGTAGAGGATTTTGCTGTCTAATGAAGAGGACACGATAATACTTTGGTTCTTGAATATGGTCTTATATGTACCATGCTAGGTTCAGTCTATTCATTTGATCGGACCTTCAATTTAATGTCAATTAAAAATCTTGGTAACATTAAGAAGTATTCAAAATGCAAACACTTTTAAACCTCTGAAACTTGTTTATGTTTGGGCAATAACCTTATATTTTAAAACAGCTTATCTATTATCAAAAGCACATAAGTGAAGAGCCTAGAAGTAGTCATGTTGGAGACTAATGAAAATTAGACAATAATGTAAATTGAACTAAAATACTAGCATTGTACCTTAACTGGTGTTTACCTTGTTTAATTGCATTAGTGTCTTGACAGTGGACTGAAAAAAAAAGTCTCTTGACATTCCTCCTACGGTGGTACACAGGGCTGTGTATATGATGAAATACTGAAAAATAGACTTCCTCCGGATTCCCTTTTTAAAAAATTCTCACTCTTTTTGGATGGAATCGAAACTTTTCTACCTTTACTTATAAATCTACACAGTGCAGTTTATAAAATATTAACTCTATAAATGTGAAATCAGTTTAAAACATCTGAGTATTTAAGTTCTCATTTTTTGTTTGTTTTTGAAACAAAGTTTCAGAGTGCTATTTTATGATGGTTCTAATTTTGGTAGTTCTTTTATGCACCCTCCCCATTTTTTTTGTTAACAGACAGAGGAGACTCTTCAGATGACGTGTCTAGTGGTGACTCTATAATAGACTGGCTTAACTGTTCTGGGCAAACTGAAAATATGACAAGTGGACAAAGAGAAAACCAATCTTGGAGAGAAGAGAGCCAAATTAATCCTAAAAGTGATCAGTTCATATTCAGTTTAGAAATAAATGTTAACCTTGATAATGGGAGTCCAAATCCAGAGAATGAAGATGTAGCATCTGCAAGACTTCCCAGAAGAGAAAATATGGAAGACAGCCAAAGGCAAGTGGAAAGTCCACAATCTGAATCAATATTTACAAGACCATCTATGTCTGAACAAGATACAACTGAAACATTAATGGAATTCACACCTACCACAAGTCAGAGAAGAGCAAGAAGTAGGAGCCCAGAGTATCGGAGAACCAGAGCAAGAATTGAAAGTTGGTCGCCTCCACGTTCACTTAGGGAAATTGTACAAAGACTTAATCATAGTATACCATCTCAGAATTTTGAGCAGCCTCTGCTAAGTGAGACTGCGAGATTTTCTAGAACTGAGCACCAGGAAATATTGAGACAGCAAATGACTGGATTTGAGTTGCAAAATAGAGGTCTTATTGAAACTTCTAGAACAAGGAATGCCGTTCATGGAGAAAATTCTCCAGATACACCCAGCAGTGGTGAATCTTGGGGAAGGAGGGAAATATATCCAACCATACCCTTCAATCTTGAAGTAGGACAAGTTCATTCCGGAGCATATTCTCAGAGAGACAGCAGAGCTAGTAGAACTCAGTTAACGTCTGAGACACCAAACAACACTGTCACTTCTGAAAGTGAACGAGGACTGAGGCATATGTATTCACATTCTGAGCAGGCAGGTGTGAGAGCTTATGTCAATACCATTAGAAATCCCGTTTGCAGAATTTTAAATACTAGCTTAACTGATACAACATCTGTTCCAATTCAGAGCACGTTAAGGCAGACAATGACAGAATTTAGTAACTCAAGTAACCTTATGGACAGTGACAGTAATTTAGAGCATAGTGTCTCACCTCCAAGTCAAAACATGGAATGGCTAGAGTCACCTACTGGTAGTAGTAGTGGTAGATTTGGTTCTGATTCAAATCCTAGCTATGATACCCATTCAAGTTCCACACTGATTTGTCATTCAAGCCCCAGCTGTATGTCTAGATCCAGTTCTAGTCCTATTTCCAGGTCCAGCTCAAGTGATGAAAATTCAGAAATTAGCTCACGGGTCCCGGAAGATCCCACATGCCGCGGAGCGGCTGGGCCCGTGTGCCATATGTAACAATTGAACTGAATCACTAGTTCCTGAAGGAATTATTGGGCTTTCCCCAATTTCTGTCCCATAATAAAAGGAAATATAAAAAGTCAAACAATATTGTTCAATCTGACAATAAAAATTAATTTCACACCATAGCAGTTCACTGAATTTCAATAAAAACTTAGCATGTGCACTGGGTTGGGATGTTCCTGATTCCATGGGAGCAATGTCTTAATATGATATAATGAATCTAGATAGATCCTACTAGTATTATCTAGTCATGTAAATCCCAGACACCTCTTAGCCCTGTTCAATCCTGGCTGTGCATGCAAAGAAACAGAAACCCAACCAAATATCAATAATTAAGAAGCAATTTAAGACTACATTAGAGTCATTCACATAAAGAAGTCATGTTACATTCATAGAATGCCATAAAAAGCTTGAAACCCTTCTCTTCCTATCTCTCTCCACAGCAGTTTATCCCCCTTCCCTAACACTACCTTAACGTTTCTCCTATTCCCCACTACCGATGTATCAGTCAGTTCTAGCTAAAAACTGATGGCACACTTTAAAAGAGTGATGGAATAGCATTTAATGAAGAGACTGAAGTGTGTAAAGAATGAAGGGAAACCAAGAGATGATGAAGTACCCTGAGGCTAGCAGCTGTGAGAAGCCAGTATTATAACCACTAGGTCTGAAGGGGCATAGAGAGACAGCAGTTCCTGCAACCCAGCACGTCTTATTCGAGTTGTAGTAGAAGCCCCCCCAGCAAGAGATGTAACCTTAGAAAATGGCATCCACTGTCAACCTGAAGTTTGGAAGGGGGCCGATCATGGAAGTAAACACCCTTGCCTTCTTTCCTCCTGACTTCTAATCACTTATCAGTAGTTCATATTAACCAAACCCAACCTGAAGACACAGAGAGACTGGTCCATGAAGCTGATAAAGTCAGCCTCCTGGAATCACGGAGCAGGGTTAAGAAGGATGGCGAGTAGATCCGGTAAGCAAATCAGAGACCATCTACCACAACCAGTATTCCCAACTCTCTTCAAACCCAGTGTCCGTGTATGCTTTCTTGCCTCTTCCACTTCCGCTTGTTCTCTATTCCACTCTATGACTCAGCTCTTTAACAACCCTCTCTATTTTCCTTTCATTTACTCAGATCTTGTATTTTTAAAAGTGATAAGATGACAAAGCCTTAGAACTTAATTACCTTTCTCTTAAACATGTCACACTTTCATTTGCTGTGATTGTAAACAACTAAGGAAAAAGGGCAGTTAGAGGTATGTCTTTAATTTTTGCTTCTTAAATATATTCAAGCTTCAATTTCTTTCTATATATGTTTAGTTCATATAATTAATTTTTAAAACAGATTCTGATTTCTTATAAAGGGTTTTATGGTTTATATATGACTCTTAATCCTTGTGTGAATGATCCAAAGTACCCAATTGCTGCTTGGAGCCTCACAAGCTGCAATATGAAAGCCTTAAAGGTAAAACTTGGCTTCAAGAAACATGTCTACATAGTTCAATTCTAATTGTCCTCAGTAAAACCATCACCCAAAACCCCGAGTATTTGAAATCAAAATTTAGGTCATGCTTCCTTCCAACCTAAACATAGTGAAGGATTTTTCTCCTAATTCAGCCTGAAAACTATTTTTGGGGGGTTGTATTGGCCAGTCCAGAACATTTTGCTTAAAATTTTCAATCCTGGTATAGGTGAGAGTACATTGTATTATAACCTAAAGCAATAATCAGAAATTTTGTGCAATGTGCAACCTATACAAATGTAGGCAGTGTTAAGTATACACCTTCTCTAAAAGGTTAAAGTCAGAAACATGACTGACCTTTCTTATCTATGTGAATTGCTGGCAGCCACAGTATTTGCACATAACTACAAAACATAAATGGGGAGTGGTGGTGAAGTTTTTGAAAACATCTTTGAGGTAGCATATTTTTCACCTTGATACCAAAACCAGACAAGGATGTCACAAAGAAAGAAAACTACAGGCCAATATCACTGATGAACATAGATGCAAAAATCCTCAACAAAATACTAGCAAACAGAATCCAACAGCACATTAAAAGGATCATACACCATGATCAAGTGGGGTTTATTCCAGGAATGCAAGGATTCTTCAATATACGCAAATCAATCAACGTGATACACCATATTAACAAATTGAAGGAGAAAAACCATATGATCATCTCAATAGATGCAGAGAAAGCTTTCGACAAAATTCAACACCCATTTATGATAAAAACCCTGCAGAAACTAGGCATAGAGGGAACTTTCCTCAACATAATAAAGGCCATATATGACAAACCCACAGCCAGCATCGTCCTCAATGGTGAAAAACTGAAACCATTTCCACTAAGATCAGGAACAAGACAAGGTTGCCCACTCTCACCACTCTTATTCAACATAGTTTTGGAAGTTTTAGCCACAGCAATCAGAGAAGAAAAGGAAATAAAAGGAATCCAAATCGGAAAAGAAGAAGTAAAGCTGTCACTGTTTGCAGATGACATGATACTATACATAGAGAATCCTAAAGATGCTACCAGAAAACTACTAGAGCTAATCAATGAATTTGGTAGAGGTGCAGGATACAAAATTAATGCACAGAAATCTCTGGCATTCCTATATACTAATGATAAAAAATCTGAAAGTGAAATCAAGAAAACACTCCCATTTACCACTGCAACAAAAAGAATAAAATATCTAGGAATAAACCTACCTAAGGAGACAAAAGACCTGTATGCAGAAAATTATAAGACACTGATGAAAGAAATTACAGATGATACAAATAGATGGAGAGATGTACCATGTTCTTGGATTGGAAGAATCAACATTGTGAAAATGACTCTACTACCCAAAGCAATCTACAGATTCAATGCAATCCCTATCAAACTACCACTGGCATTTTTCACAGAACTAGAACAAAAAATTTCACAATTTGTATGGAAACATAAAAGACCCCGAATAGCCAAAGCAATCTTGGGAACGAAAAATGGAGCTGGAGGAATCAGGCTCCCTGACTTCAGACTATACTACAAAGCTACAGTAATCAAGACAGTATGGTACTGGCACAAAAACAGAAAGATAGATCAATGGAACAGGATAGAAAGCCCAGAGATAAACCCACGCACATATGCTCACCTTATCTTTGATAAAGGAGGCAGGAATGTACAGTGGAGAAAGGACAGTCTCTTCAATAAGTGGTGCTGGGAAAACTGGATAGGGACATGTAAAAGTATGAGATTAGATCACTCCCTAACACCATACACAAAACTAAGCTCAAAATGGATTAAAGACCTAAATGTAAGGCCAGACACTATCAAACTCTTAGAGGAAAACATAGGCAGAACACTCTATGACATAAATCACAGCAAGATCCTTTTTGACCCACCTCCTAGAGAAATGGAAATAAAGACAAAAATAAACACATGGGACCTAATGAAACTTAAAAGCTTTTGCAAAGCAAAGGAAACCATAAACAAGACCAAAAGACAACCCTCAGAATGGGAGAAAATATTTGCAAATGAAGCAACTGACAAAGGATTAATCTCCAAAATTTATAAGCAGCTCATGCAGCTCAATAACAAAAAAACAAAGAACCCAATCCAAAAATGGGCAGAAGACCTAAATAGACATTTCTCCACAGAAGATATACAGACTGCCAACAAACACATGAAAGGATGCTCAACATCTTTACTCATTAGAGAAATGCAAATCAAAACTACAATGAGATATCAGCTCACACCAGTCAGAATGGCCATCATCAAAAAATCTAGAAACAATAAATGCTGGAGAGGGTGTGGAGAAAAGGGAACACTCTTGCACTGCTGGTGGGAATGTGAATTGGTACAGCCGCTATGGAGAACGGTATGGAGGTTCCTTAAAAAACTACAAATAGAACTACCATATGACCCAGCAATCCCACTACTGGGCATATACCCTGAGAAAACCATAATTCAAAAAGAGACATGTACCAAAATGTTCATAGCAGCCCTATTTACAATAGCCCGGAGATGGAAACAACCTAAGTGTCCATCATCGGATGAATGGATAAAGAAGATGTGGCACATATATACAATGGAATATTACTCAGCCATAAAACGAAATGAAATTGAGCTATTTGTAATGAGGTGGATAGACCTAGAGTCTGTCATACAGAGTGAAGTAAGTCAGAAAGAGAAAGACAAATACTGTATGCTAACACATATATATGGAATTTAAGAAAAAAAAATGTCATGAAGAACCTAGGGGTAAAACAGGAATAAAGACACAGACCTACTAGAGAATGGACTTGAGGATATGGGGAGGGGGAAGGGTAAGCTGTGACAAAGTGAAAGAGCGGCATGGACATATATACACTACCAAACGTAAGATAGATAGCTAGTGGGAAGCAGCCGCATAGCACAGGGAGATCAGCTCGGTGCTTTGTGACCGCCTGGAGGGGTGGGATAGGGAGGGTGGGAGGGAGACGCAAAAGGGAGGGGATATGGAAACATATGTATATGTATAACTGATTAAATTTGTTATAAGGCAAAAAAAATAAAAATAAATAAATAAAAAAATAAAAGACAAAAATGGGCAGAAGACCTAAATAGACATTTCTCCACAGAAGATATACAGACTGCCAACAAACACATGAAAGGATGCTCAACATCTTTACTCATTAGAGAAATGCAAATCAAAACTACAATGAGATATCATCTCACACCAGTCAGAATGGCCATCATCAAAAAATCTAGAAACAATAAATGCTGGAGAGGGTGTGGAAAAAAAGGAACACTCTTGCACTGCTGGTGGGAATGTGAATTGGTACAGCCACTATGGAGAACGGTATGGAGGTTCCTTAAAAAACTACAAATAGAGCTACCATATGACCCAGCAATCCCACTACTGGGCATATACCCTGAGAAAACCATAATTCAAAAAGAGACATGTACCAAAATGTTCATAGCAGCCCTATTTACAATAGCCCGGAGATGGAAACAACCTAAGTGTCCATCATCAGATGAATGGGTAAAGAAGATGTGGCACATGGAATATTACTCAGCCATAAAAAGAAACGAAATTGAGCTATTTGTAATGAGGTGGATGGACCTAGAGTCTGTCATACAGAGTGAAGTAAGTCAGAAAGAGAAAGACAAATACTGTATGCTGACACATATATATGGAATTTAAGAAAAAAAAATGTCATGAAGAACATAGGGGTAAGACAGGAATAAAGACACAGACCTACTAGAGAATGGACTTGAGGATATGGGGAGGGGGAAGGGTAAGCTGTGACAAAGTGAAAGAGCGGCATGGACATATATACACTACCAAACGTAAGGTAGATAGCTAGTGGGAAGCAGCCGCATAGCACAGGGAGATCAGCTCGGTGCTTTGTGACCGCCTGGAGGGGTGGGATAGGGAGGGTGGGAGGGAGACGCAAAAGGGAGGGGATATGGGAACATATGTATATGTATAACTGATTAAATTTGTTATAAAGCAAAAGAAAATGTAAAATAAATATAATACATTGTGCATAATAATTAAAAAAAAACATCTTTGAGGTAGCATATTTTTCACACAGAAGATATCTGCATGGCCAGAAATGAAGGCTTGGATCAAACCTCTGAAATTTACATTAACTTCTGAAAGTTGCTTGAATAGTCTGATTTTTAGGAAGTATTTTTGATATCAGATATACTTCATTTAAAGTGAGTAGAATAATTATAACAGAACTTGGCTTTCATACTATCCTAACAGATTAAAACCTTCCAAAGGATGATAATTGCTTAATTAATGCTTCAGTACATTCACATGCACCTTCTCTGGTCGACAGAATTCTATGATGATGCCCAATGATCCTTGTAGTAGCCCCTCTCCTTGAGTATGAGACCTGTGAATGTGATGGAATATCATTCCCATTATTAGATTATGATATATAGCACAGTTGATTGGGAGATTATCCAGAGTGAGCCTGACCTAATCAGGTGAGCATTTAAAAGGCACAGAGAGGACTTCTAATCCAGATAAGATGGTTTATACTTCCCTCTCCCTGCTCCCCCTTTATACGCACAACTATATATTCTGGAAATAATATGAGACAACCAAAGGAGATCTCTGAAAGGTCTAGAGAAGGTGAATTGCCTAGGGACCCTCAGAATGGATGAACAACCTCATGGCAGGGCACCTTATGACCCTCTACCAACAAAAAAAATGTGATCCAGGCCCAGCATTTCCTAACTCCCAACTTAGTAACAGGAAGTGGCTCAAAGAGGCTCTTCCTCCATCACATCAAATGGGAATCCCCCAAACACCAGGCGAGCCTTGCAGAACCTGCAAGGACAAACAATTGGAAGCCCTGATGACAATAAGTGACCAGGGAAAGTGCTTTTCTTCCCCACTGGGCCTGAGATCCCCCTTCACCACCCAGACACATCAGTGGCTAAGGGTCCCAGCAAAAGTGCTCCTACCACAAAAAGCTCCCACCTGGAAAATGCTCTCCTCAGATGGGCTTGAGACTCCTCTCCCCTCCCCAGAAACATCTGGCAACTTGCTCGTACCAGCAACGGAGATCCCTCCGCAGAAAGCTCTCAACCTGGTAAGCACCCTCCACTCCTTATAGTCCAGGGAGACCCTGTCACAAGTGCCTGGCCCAGGAAGGACTCTTCATCAAGTGTTCCAGAGATTCCCTTCCCTCAGCAGAAGTACCAAGTGCCATATCCTGGGGAAGCTACTTCAGACCCCATAAGCAGCATGAGAAGGGACCAGAGGTAACCCCACCTGCACAAGAGAAACAGACCAAAAGGGTACCACAAAGGTTCTGAAAATTAGGTTATCATGGAACCACAGTCCATAAAAGTACAGGAAATGTGTGCCAAACCTATAAAGAGTGAATGCCTGCTAAAAATTTAAAAAAAAAAACACTTTAAATAGGGACCAAAGTATCCTAACATAATAGCCAAAATGTCCAAAAGACAATAAAATATCACTACTTATACCAAGAACCAGATACATGACAGCTTGAATAAGATGTGATACATGATGCCAACGCAAAATGAATTAGATGTTAGAATTATCTGACAAGGGTTTAAAAATGCTGATTTCAGACCTTTAAGACCTTGAACACAGAACCTAGTCACTCCATGCCAGTATCCCAACCTACAGAACTGTGAGCTAATAAAGGGATGCTGTTTTAAGCCATTACATTTGTACTAATTTCTTACGCAGCAACAGAAAACTAATACAACTTCTCATCTGGGATCCATCCTGTACCTAGAAAATGATTATAATGAGTCCTAGACAAGAAAATGGCTTAATGTCTTGGTTCTAGGCCCACTACGACATGATATTCTACCATTTTTCCCAAGAATGAAATCCCTAATTCCTGATACTGAAGCTCCTAGAAGACAGTATCCTTCCTGTTTGAACAACCACCAATATCGTATCGCTCTAACTTTACTTCACATCACCCTATCTCATCGTACCAGTGTATGCTGCTTATATCATAAACCCAGTTTAACACTCTGACTTTGAAACTATATAGCCACTGATTTTTGTCTCAAAGCGATTGCTGAGTATTATATTGCTCTTCCAAATCATATTCCTCTCTGTCTGCCCTGACAAAGCAGAAATGGAGAAGATTTGTACCTGAATCTTCTGAGCTCAACCTGATACGTTTTTTACATTACAGTATATCAGTTTAAATACACAGCATCACTGTGATTGTGAGCATAAATATTTCCATCTTAAGAATTTTCTCTGTATTTTCTTTGTAGTTTTTTAAGTATTTGTTTATTTTGGCCTAATTCCAAAAAAAAAAACCCCTTATCTGAATAACAAATTCTTTTTGAAAGTAGTTATAGCCTGTGGATAAGTTTTTGATAGCAATATAAAATCTATCTTTTTTTGGCTAACCATGAAAATAAGTTGTGCTCTCAATATTCCATGAAGAATTAAGTATAAAGATTCTTTTGTAAATGCAAACAAGCCTGAGCATCGAACAACATGAACATCAAAACACTGCATGTACTGGAAAGTTCACAAAGAAATGTGACGTTTCTGTTAAGTAATATTACTTGTTATCAATATACAATACTTTGAGATCTTCAGTATCTTCTTTACTACAATTAACCAAACATTTCATGTCTTTTCATTATTTGAGAGGTGAATGTATACTCCCTTCAATGAGAAGTTTCCTGGCATGAGAATTTCGAATGGAAATCTGAACTGCATTTCTTTTCTGTGACTTCATTTAAGATTTGAAAATTCTTTACCATCCTAACTCAGGCTTTTTCACTATGAAATAAGAGGCTCTCCTTTGTGTGATATTCAAAACTCTCCATTTTTAATCATCAAGCCAGCATCTTTAACATCACTGCAAAAATGTGGGGACTTGGAAAAGCATTTTGGGGAAATTCCTTTTTCTCTCATCCACCATTCGTAGAGGACAGACACTAATTATAAGCCAACTCTGGGCTCTGGGTTCTCCATTCTGACATCACTAGTCACAACACAGTTATCTACCACCCCTGGCCTTGTCATCTTCTATTCTGGCAGTTTTTTTTTTTCTTTAGTAGCACTTGTGACTATCTAAAACATTTTTTATTTATCTTGTGCTTGTTTTCCTCCCCATTCCTATCCCAAAATAGAAGCTCCAAAAGATCTTTCTTTTTTTTAAATTACTACTACATTTCTAAAAACTAGAACAGTTACTGGCGCGCGCACACACACACACACACACACACACACACACATTGCTTCAGAATTTTTGGCCACTGTGAACATCTCAGACTTATTTTTCACCCTTTATTCTCCAAAGAAAACCTATTTTAATACTGTTACCTACCATCCTGGATTTGATCTATTTCAATCTAGATCTCTCTCACTTACTTAACATATTTGTATAGGGTTTCTTGCCTAGTAAGTTATAATATCTGCCAACCCTTTTCTAAATCACTATTTCAGGCATTCAACACTGACCAAGAATGTGCCATGCCCAATGCTGGGTGCTAGGGTTATAGTTAAGAAGTATAGCACTTATCATTAAGCAATGTATTACATTTTAAAGAAGGCAGATGAATAAACATACAGTAACACTCTATGTGAGGGATGCCCTGACACAGATTCAGATACAGGATATAATGGAATGATCTAGGAGGAGAAATCTACACCAATAATTCAAAACTCCTTAAAGTTGGGTTATATCTGAGTTGTATCTTACAGGACTAGTAGCAATTAGCCAATGAAATGAAGTCATTAATTTTATTCTAAGCAAAATAAACACTGCATGCAACAGTAAAGATGCATTGAAAATTTAGGGCTCAGTAAACAGTAAGTATGAATCATCATGCTCTGGGGTAGAAGAGGAAGAGATGTAAGTACATTAGCAAAAAATGAAGAGATGAGGCCAAAGAGGTAACAAGTGGTGTTGTGTATCAGGCTGAAGAGTTGAACTAGATCTCTAAGCAATGCACAGTCAACACGATTTTTCTAATAGGAATAAAATTTTTCAATTTTTAGAATGGTCATACTAGCAGGGATATGAACAGATCGTCAAAATTTAGATGGTCCCACTTACGGAGTTATGGCATTAACTGGAAGAAAAAACTATAAAGTCCTGAAATAATAGTGAGACAGTTGAGATATGGATGCATATAGATTCAAGTAGTATTAAAGAAGCACAATAAAATTTGGTGGCTGCTTGGATAATTTAAAGATGACCTTAAGTTTCTGGTTTAGGTGACTGAGTAGATGGTGAGAAGTTCCACTGATATAAGAAATGCAATAAAACTTGTTTGTCATAGTAGAGGAATAGATGACAGTGCAGCTGGAATCTCTGAGATTTGAGACGTCAGAGTGATATTTTAGTGGCAATGTTCATCTAGCTATCACAGAATATCAAGTATACTTCTAAAATCAGGATAAAGATGCCAGACTGAAGTCAAAGAAGTATGAGTATTGCCTGTGAAAGTATGTTCCATGGTAGTAGTGGAGGGAGATGGATGGAATCCTTTGGAACAGGAGCAATTATAAAGTAGACAGACATAAAGAAGCTAGCAAAGATAATCAAGACAGAAAAATGAGAGGTGTAAAGATAATCATAAACACAGAGCTCACGGTCTTCATTCGTAAATATGAAGAGAAAACAAAATATCTCTAGATGTTAAGAAGAATGTAAACTACTAGGAAAACAAGGGTTTTGTAATTTTCACTACAATAGTCATAGCACCCAAAATACTGCCTTGCCCAAAGTAGATGTTCCATAAATATTTGTTCAGATATTTGAGATAGACATGACATAAGAGAGAATAAGATAAATATTAAAAATAGAAAAATAAATCCTGGGAGAAATAGGAGTAATTCATGGACTAGGACAGAACCTGAAATGCTTAGTTTTACTATGAACAGATGGAGACCTGCCACTATTGTAAAAACCTACAAATGTTGAAAGAATAAGTCTTTGGCAGGAACTGTAACAAACATACTGGCCATTATAGATCACCTGGAAACAGTCTTTACATATCTTTTTTAAAGGGCTCCTTTTTAAAAGAAAGAATTGGTAAGAGGGTGGTTAAATGCCTTTCTGTCAGGCTTTTTGTTTCGGAGAAAAAGGTGTAGGTGAAGTAACTCTGCCCCACATAGACTTTCAGTCTACTTCTCCCTCTTGCCATCCTGAGTTACTCAGGAGTTCTGCTGGGCACATATATATACCTCCGAAGCTGAAGCCCCCTCCTTGCATATTATAGTAGTGGGCTTCCCTTTCTTTCAGATTTCACCATTATTATGATAGATTCTTGAGAGGCAAAGGTAATGGCTACGTACGCTTACATTCACAAACATCTTGAACCAGAGTCTATTTTCTTTTGTATTTTGAAATCCAATATAAAGGAATTAAAAAATTCAGCAACAGGGAAAGAGTTTCAGAGTATTTGAACTTGAAAGAGTATATACCCATAACTTCATTTTTGCAAGAAAATTAGCTTCTTGAAATCTTATGCAATTGCTGCCATGGTCATTGTATTAATTATAAATTGTAATTTTAGAGAACCCTTACAAATTAGTTTAAAGGCTAAAAAGGAATTTATTGACTCACAATACAACAAAGTTTGAAAGTGCTCATACTTTCAGACACAGGTTAAGTGTGGGGGCCCAAAGGATATAAATAGAAAATGTTTCTCTGACTTGGATATTCTTCCCTCTGCAGTTTGTTTTGTTTTGTGTTATTTTGGGGAAAGCTTTCTCCAAGGGGTGGCAAGAAAAATGACCAAAAGCAACTCTACTTTTATATATTACCAATTTACTGAACCCAGGCAAAGAGAAAGCCTTTATACAAAAGACTGACTCAGCTTGGGATTTCTGTTAAAACCTCAAGTTCAGGGAATTCTAACTGGCCAGGTCTTGGTCACATGCCCAGCACGAGAATATGGAGGTGGGATCTCCAAGCCAAACCAGATGGAAATGTGGACAAATTCACCAAAAGTAGCAATGAAGGTCTTCTAAGGGTTCTCTTTGTTCTTCATACTCTTCTTGAATCAATTCTGGTGATATGTATTTTACTAGGAAATAATCAATTTCATCCAGTTTTTACATTTTTACAGCATATTTATGTTCAGTGCATCATCCTAAATTTAATATATTTCCCTTTGTATTTTTTTCTTTCTGTTCCTATACTTTATACCTTGGCTTTCTCCCTTTTTCCTTGATCAGAATATCAGATGACATTAGATAAACTCTATATTAAGGTTTGATTGGAGAAGTAGAACCACTAGAAGGACTTTATTATAGAGATTAAACCTTACATGATAGTGGGACTTGGTTAAGCAGTCTATGTAAATCCACTGCCCTGCCTCTTGGTGCCAGTCCCGAAGTCAGTAGGGCTGGCAGTCAGGAATGAGAGATGATTTGAAGTTAGGAGATCAAGGATAAGCTGGAACCTTCAAAGATAAGCTATAATCCAACTAGAAAAATGAACTGAACACCATATTAAAAGGATTATGCATCATGGCCAAGTGGGATCTATGTGTAAAATGGTTCAACATACAAAAATCAATCAATGTGATACACCACATTAACAGAATGAAGGACAGAAAAACCACACGATCATCTCAATTGATGCAGAAAAAGGCAGAAAAAGTATGTTCATTGGAGTTCAAAACTCCATAGAAAGTTTAAATAACATATTTGATAAAACTGAATTTGAATTTTATAAGTTGAAAATAAGCCAGAAAAAATTATGAGATTCAATGAAAATGTGAATGATAAAGGAATAAAGGATAAAACGGAAGACCCACATTCATCTAATAATATTTTTAGAAGGTGAGATTAGAGTGAATTTAACAAGTATTTGAAGAAATAGTACTTCTCAGAGATTAAGTTAGAAATAAATCCTCAGATAAAAGAAGTGCATGGAGTCACCAGTAAAAGAAATGAAAACAAATATATGACTATATCCTGTATCGTATACCTCACCTCAGCCAGATCCTTCCTTTGTTCCACATTAAAAGAATGTGCAACACTGGCAGACTACTTATATATACAATCTGACAGTGTCTCACTGCGTTCATGATTCCAACAAATCTATCCCCCACCTCTCTCCTTACTCCAGCAGGTGAGAATATTCCTAAAGCAACCCTTTCAGTTCCCCCACAGGCTAAACCCATGGATGAATTCTTTCTCCTTTCTTCGCATTCCCTCCCCATAATTTTGAGATCCAGTTTACAGAACTTCCAGAGGTCAAATCCCAGCTTGATCATGCATTCTCATATTGAATCGCCAAGCCTTCCCTGCTTCACTGCTTTTGCCCTGCAATCCTGTTCACTTGCATTGTACTCTCTAATTAAATAATAGCACATAAACTCTTGGCCTGAGGCTCTGCTTTCTGGGGAACCAAGGCTAAAAAACAGCTGGTAAACCACATCACATAATGGCAAAGAGGGAAGTCTAAAAAACAATTTGGAAGAAAGAAAGAATATCAAATAAGAAGAGCCATTAGACTGGCAGCAATCTTCTCATCAGTAACAATAGATGCCAGAAGATAGCTGAAAGCACTATCCTTAAAGTACTAATGGAAAAATCACTCTGAACCTAGAATAGAACATTTAACTAACCATATTAAAAAATGAAAGAGAGGACATTTTCAGACAAAGACAGAAATTTCTACCTATAGACCCTCAATAGTAAAACTTCCAAGGAATGGGTTTCTTACTGAAGGGAATTAAACTCACCGTGAAGAAGTGGGATTAAAGAACAATACTGAGCAAAGAAAGTGATATACATGTAGATAAATCCAAGAAGGATTAACTGTTAAACACTGTGTAATTGTGTGACTAATTTGGGGGCCAAGTCAAAAATAAAGTGCAATTCAATGGAATATTACTCAGCCATAAAAAGAAACGACATTGAGTTATTTGTAGTGAGGTGGATGGACCTAGAGTCTGTCATACAGAGTGAAGTAAGTCAGAAAGAGAAAAACAAATACCGTATGCTAACACATATATATGGAATCTAAGAAAAAAAAAGTCATGAAGAACCTAAGGGTAGGACGGGAATAAAGACACCTACTAGAGAATGGGCTTGAGGACACGGGGAGGGAGAAGGGTAAGCTGTGACAAAATGAGAGATTGGCATGGACATATATACACTACCAAACCTAAAATAGATAGCTAGTGGGAAGTAGCTGCATAGCACAGGGAGATCAGCTCGGTGCTTTGTGACCACCTAGAGGGGTGGGATAGGGAGGGTGGGAGTGAGGGAGATGCAAGAGGGAAGAGGGAACATATGGGAACATATGTATATGTATAACTGATTCACTTTGTTATACAGCAGAAACTAATACACCATTGTAAAGCAATTATACTCCAATAAAGATGTTTAAAAAAAAAGAAAACTTTTTCTCTTAAGCTAGCAGCAATTGGGTAAGATACACCTTTGTAAACAAAGATGAAACATTTACTTTTTCTCCCTACCTGACCCTCCAGATTTGGGAAACTCTTGAGTATTCATCTCACGGCAATACAGTTAGTTATCTGCATAAGTGCAATAGATATCTGCTTTTCTTGTAACAGGACACAATAGGGAACTGATTATATTAACCAAGGCTTTGACTGGAATGTAATATTTGAGAATAATGTACATAGAATCAAATATGACCAGACAACTTTAAAAAATTAAGGGTGACTTTATGGAGCGAATAAAAAACCTTGAAAAGACAGCCTGGAACCTTGCTTACAGGGTTCCCAACAGCCTAATCAGGTGAGTAATGAACTTCTTGACCGGTGCAGTAATCTCAGGAGAATTGGGGAACCTCGAGAAGAGAAGAATTCACCTATATCTATAGGTATTGCAAGTGAAGTCAGATAGGAAGTCTTTGGTTTGGCTTCCTACCCTCGAGAGGCTTTTACAAGTTCAATCTGGGGAATTCCCTGGCGGTCCAGTAGTTAAGACTCCGTGCTTTCACTGCTGAGGGTGCAGGTTCGATCCCCAGTTGGCGTACTAAGATCCCACAAGCTGCGGGGCATAGCCAAAAAAAAAAAAAAGTTCAAAAGTTCAATCTGAGATTCCCTATGAAAAATTCCAGCAAAGCATGTTTAAAAGAGCTTATGTGGTCAATCACTATTCTTGCTGCACTTCTGTACAAAGTCAGGACAAGTTTTATTGAAATTAGACTTACTTTGCAAACAAATTAGTCTTATTTTGGTTTCTTTGTAAAAATGAGGGTGTAGAATTTTTTTAGAGAGAAAAAGTATGTTTCAGCAACACACCTTTGTGGATATTAGATTCTAGAGCTGTTTCTTGTCTTTGAGGTTTTATTATTTGCCTGTAAAGTGGACTGGATCTTTAATTCCTTCAGTTCCCTCAAATACCTGGCTACAACTCTCCAAACTAATATTTCTGATTTTCTCCCATCCTTAGATGGGAGAACAAGAGCTTTTTCCTGCACCCCTGCAAACAGAATGTGAATAACTTGATATAAACTTCAGAGAAATCACCACAATAGCTTGTTTAGACAATCGCCTTTGTGCCTGTTACTGCATGGGCTACTCAGACTGGTACACCCAGTACCCTCATCAGAGACATTCAAACTGCAAACCAGGAAAATCCATCAGATTCCCACTGTCTGTCTGCCCTCTCTCCATCTGAAGATGTTTCAAGCCTGATATCTAGATCTAGAGGTCTTCTTGACTGGCAGCTCTCAGGACTCAGACACTGGGTTCATAATTTGCTCCAACCATTAACCTTCGTTTTTCTTTTTCTTCCATAGAAACTCTCTATTCCATGGAAATCCTCTGATTAAATATCTGTTTCCTTGTTTATGCAATACAAGTCTAACTTTGGGAGCCCACCTGCATCATCCACCTCCTGAAATGAAACACAACTGTTAACTCAACTGACCTATGCTCAAGACTGAGACTGGGTCAACGAGATAGGCAGCAATCTATCAACTTAGCGTCTGGGTTGTGAGACTTATTTGAAGTTTCAAAGGTGGAACTTAAGGGGAGCAACATTTGCCACCCGAAAATATGCTACTTTGGCAGGAGGATTATTTTGAGCTATAAACAATCAAAACCCAACAGATTCAGGAAAAGCTCTTTACCTCTACCTCAAGTTCCTAAATTTACATTGGAAAGGGAGCCTATACAGGAAGAGAGCTATTACCAGAGATAACTTTTTACCTAAGAAACTTACCTGAATAATAGGATAACCATTGTTTTCTAAACATCTCCTCTGCATTCCTGTGAATGCCTTCCTTCCTTTTGTATCCCCAGACCCCTACCCCTTTCCTTAGCTCAGGATGTTATATAAGCTTCAATTACCTGGCTGCCTTTTGGGTCTCATATTTTATGGGACTCTCTTACATACGAAATTAAATTTGTCTTTCTCCTGTTAATCTGTATTATGTCTATTTGTTTATTAGACCAGCCAAAGAACTTAGAAGGATAGAAGGAAAGTTTTTCTACCCTTATAGCATCTTAGCCAAGAATCTAGAAGAGTAAAGGGAAAATTATTTTTCCTCCCATACAACACTACAACTTTTCTTATTTTCCCCAAAATGTACTCTTTACTGCTCGTGAATTTCCCCATGATTCAATCTAATTCAACCATCAACCATCGTATTTTGCTATGATCATGGAAATCTTCCATGATCTGGAAGAGCTGATCTACTGTCCTGTACTTCTAGTTACACTGAATACTTTGCAGAGTCAAGGCCAGCTGTTCTTCAGTATGTTATACTTTCAGGACTCATCAGAGTGTGTTCCCATGTTTAAATTCAGACAAAATATTTCTGGCAAGGACACCACGTAGGTAATATTGTGTAACTTTCTCTGCATTTCATTAATGCCAGGTCATATCATAGTGATTTATGAGAGGGCCACTGATTTCTCTGTTGTAAAGACATATTTTCCATTTGTAATTAATTCGTAATTTAAGGGATTGTAAAGACCCTGTTCTCCACATTTCTTTACCATATGGTTTCAGCCACTGACCCTTAACTGAAAATATTATGACATCAGGAGTTACAAAACAGTGAGTTTCTAATTCTGAAATTCTTTTTACATTTACTTGCTGAGATCATTTGGTATGATCTTAAATCCTATATTTAAGAGATCATTTCCTATCTCTTCTATCCCTCTCCTCTCTTTCCAAAATAATTATGAAATTTTCTTTACTCTTATTCATAGATATTTATTATTGTTTAATGTACTACCATCATTATTCTCTGTAATGCTCACACTGTACCAAATGTATTCATTGGGCCCAACTTCAAGGCAACTACTGAATTTTTTGGATATGGTCTCATCTGTGTTTGAGCACTTCCTTGCTTTCTGGTTTACCCTGTACTTTCTCTGACCTTTCCTACAACAGGCCATATCTCCAAGGAATCCTGGTTCCTTTCAGCAAGGAATGATTTTTAAAAACCAAGATCTCAGTATTATTTATGCTCTTTGCTACTGGCAGGTCAAAATGTCAAAACCCTATAATCATGTATAACTCTCTCTTTTTCTTCCTAATTACTTTCTAGAGTTAGAATAGAATTGCTATAGTGAAGTACAGTTTCTTTAATGAATGACACAATGAAAAGAGGGTTATATATTCTGATTATGCATTATTTTGTTTCTGTAGGACCTCTAATCTCCTCCATATACTTTTTTCTTTCTCTTCATCTTCAAAAGTCCAGGGGATGCTCATCCCTTCCAAGTTGCTCCCTTTCTCCCAGAAGCAGTGCCTTTCTATGACTGTTACCTCTGGTCCCACACTTTTAGGTCCCTTCCTTTGGATTCTTAGTACCCAGTGTTTTCTAATTCTTCTCGTCTCTTACTTGTTTTTGGTATTTTTCCACTCAGGGTAAGACCTCATTTTTCTAGGAGAAATTTATCTGCGTTCTGGCACCAGTTTTATCCTGCTGCATGCTCGTGATTTTCAGCAGTCTCATCTGAATCTCCCCTTCACCCTGGGCTTCAAAATGAGTTTTGTTGGTTTCAGATGTCTTCCTATTAGACATAAACCCAAGTTGTAGTATTCTCTGACTTCTATGCTTTTGGCATAAGTTTCTCATGGTTTTATTTTCTTTCCTTGTTGACCTCTATGGGTTCTAGAGCATGTGTGGAAAGATTAGGATTTAAGAAGCTGCTATCATCCTATAGAAACTCAGAGGTCAGAAACAATCATTGTACGCTTGGAATTATTTTTATGCTTTATTTAAATAAGCTTTGCCTTGCCTTCTGAGTTATTCCGTATTCATAAAGGGGAAGCACTTTAAACACACATATAATACAATTTTATTATAAGATTAACAGTAACCTTAGGCTTAATTCCAGCAGGGCTTATGCCTCTGAACCAAGTTACCTGTCACTTTTGAGGTTTACTTGCACTGCTCTGAAAGTTTTAAAAACAGAAACACACAAAAAGTTAAAGAGCTTTTTCTTAACTTCTTTGGTCCAGCACTCCTGAATTAACTAAGAAAATAATCACTTGCTTATGTGCCTACTGACTAATGATGTGTTGGACATCAAAAATTAATTTTAATCTGTTTCTCATTTCTTTTCCTGTTTGGTCTGGTGTTTAGCTGGTTAGGCTGTCTGTAATCAGATGTTTGCATTCTTTTTAACTAAGAAACAGTGAATCAAGTTAGAATACAAAAAGGAAACAAATGACACTGGACCATTTAAAATTCCCAATAATACATTGTCAGTGTCCTCTTAAAATTTAATGAGTATGTTTTCCATTATGTCAGCCAGATCATTAGTAATCAATTGCCTTTACCTTCAACTAGTATACAAGCTACAGTGACACTTCAGTGCTTGTTCAGAGAATCAAGGTTACCTTAATCCTGCTGTGGACCACAGACATATGGTTCCTTGGCTGGGAGGTGCTCTAAACAGATCATTGTAAAAGGAACAATGGGAACGTAAAGTTATAATATACTTTGTACCTACCTTTCCAAAGCTTACAGTCTTATGGGAAAGCAACATTTAAACAACAATACCAAAAATATGCAATTATAAATATCAACAGTTGTTTGACATAAAAAATGGGCTACTATGAGACACATAAATATAACACTGGTCATGATTCAGATGTGGGGTTAGCAATCTCTTTGAAGAAGGGAGAATTTCACCAGGTCCTACCAACAGGAATTAGGCAGAGGAAGGTACCAGGGGAAAACAGGTAAGCAGGAATGTAGATGACATGGCATGCATCCAAACTTAATCCTCCTTACTTTCTATCTCTTATTTGAGTGGCAAGAAGAGGCAGAAGAAAAAAAGGACTGTCTAACAGAGTAGGTCATTGGTTTGCTTAATGTTCCAGCCATTTGAGTAAAAGAGAAAGAACTACTATGATAAACTAAAATTTAACACATCCAATTCCAAAAGTAAACAAGACATTCATTCTAACCAATTCCTAAACTATCCTTCTCCCTTCAGACGTGTTATGTGAGGGATTAGGAAAGGGTCAGAAAGTGGACTTGAATCACTTCTCATGGAAGTAACATACCTGATTTCAAGTGTTTCAGCAAGAAACACTGCCTTTTCAGCCAGGCATAGCTCACCTCCCTGATCCCTCTGTAATGTATCTACAGTCATATCCACTTCTCTTACCTGTCCCACTAAAGGAAGTATTCTTCCTCATGACTGTGACAATCCTTCCATCTGTGCTCTGGATTCCATATGCTTTCATTTCTTCAATCAGCATAATTCATCTGATTTATATATCATTATCTGCTTCCTATCTACTGGTTCTTTCCTCTTCAGAATTTAAGAAAATATTCATTTAAGCCACTCAAATCTTCAAAAGCAACTCTCCATCTATTCTGCATCTCCCTCACCCTGCCAGAAATCTTACTATTCCTTTCATGTCCCTCATACTTTAGTTCTTTTGAAATGTCATCTAAATTCTCTACCTCTACGTTTTTTTTTGTTTTTAATAAATTTATTTATTTATTTATTTATAGCTGTGTTGGGTCTTCGTTTCTGTGTGAGGGCTTTCTCTAGTTGTGGCAAGCGGGGGCCATTCTTCATTGCGGCGCGTGGGCCTCTCACTATCGCGGCCTCTCTTGTCGCGGAGCACAGGCTCCAGACGCGCAGGCTCAGTAGTTGTGCCTCACGGGCCCAGTTGCTCCGCGGCATGTGGGATCTTCCCAGACCAGGGCTCGAACCTGTGCCCCTGCATTGGCAGGCAGATTCTCAACCACTGCACCACCAGGGAAGCCCCTCTACCTCTACTTTTTAATCCCCATGCACTTCCCAACCCACTGGAATTTAGCTTCTCTAGTCACTCCACTAGAAGGAATTACTAAAATCACCAAAACTTCCAATTTGTCAAAGCCAATTGAAAATTTTTGGAAACCATCTACATTACTTCTGAAACCTACTATACTGATTGCCACCCTCCATTTCTCTGAAATTTCTTCCTCCTTTGATTTCTATGACTCCTCTCCAGATGTCCCTTGCTTATTTTTCCTGCTGCAATGTCTACTTTTGATGTTTTCCAGAGCTTCCTTCTCAAAGCTTTTTAAATGTCAATATAAAAGAAATATTATTCTGTGAGCATTCCCAATAATTTCCTATAAAAGAGGTTCTGATTCTTCTTTATTAGTGTTTTTGCTGATATCCATTCTCTGAAAGGGTTTGAACATTCACAGCCTAGTTCTTTGAGTTGCATGGGACATACAATTAGGGGAAGAGGAACAGTTAAACAATTAAAAGAAATAAATTATTGCTTAAAGAAAAGATATTTTGTCAGAGTTTTTAAAAAGAACTGTAGAGAGGGTTGGGGTTCTACTGAAGAGTTTGGAATAGATAGCTGAGAAATTTTATGGGTGAAAGGAAGTATAAGAGAAGGAAAATGGCATTTTAATAAGGGTTTCTCTAAACTCCATATATCTTTGCTAATGTTTTATAAACAATTAAATAACTCCAATTATTTTGAAGTTCATTTAGTTTATGGTCTGTTTCTTATACTAAAATGCCACTCTCAGACTAGAATATATGTTTCATGTGTTCAAGTGAGTTATCTTCAGATTAAAATATAGTGATGATATGGGTGTTTTATTTTGTGAAAATTCATTGAGCTATGCACTTATGATTCATAATTTTTCTAACTATACTTCAAAAATTTACTAATTTTTCTCATGATGACTCTCTTACAAATCTAAATGTAAGCTCCAGACACACATTTTCAACCACTTACCAGATACCTCCATTACAAAGCATGATAGGCAACTTAAGACAAGGTGTTCAACTGAAAAACCTCTTCCTACTTTTTTTTTTCCTATTTCTGTAAGCAGAACCACAGTAGAGCCAGTTTTTCAAAACAGATTTTCCTTCTCCATATAATAAAGGTCCTGAGTCAGGGACAATCTACATCCATGCCCTCTTCTCCATAGGCACAGGTACCATCTTAGTTGGTTCATGCAATATTTCTAACCTATATACTGGTCTCAGTGAGGGCAGTTATGCATCCCACTATCCATTCATCTCAGTTATTCTGCAGGGATCCTGTTAAAGAAAATCTAAATATATACCTGTCCCTTCAGTCTCTTTAGCAGAGCATAATAGCAGCCAACATTCATATAGCATTTGTTATATGATAGAAGCTACTGTAAAATCTTTGCAGCTATTAACTGATTTAACCCCTAAATAACTTTATAAGGAAAATATTATTATTATCTCAATTATACAGATATAAATCTGAGGCACAAAAAGGTAACAGTGGGCAGAACTTGGATTTGAACTAAGGCTACACAACTTCTGAAACACATTACCTAACTTTATTGTGGTAACCACTTCACAATATATATGTATGTCACATAATCACATTGTACACTTTAAATTTACATAATGTTTTTGGTCAATTATACCTCAATAAAAGAAACTCTGCTTTAGCCAGCTCTCAAGATCTGGTACTTTCTGTTCTTTCTGATTTTCCTTTCATTGACTTTCTTTAAATTACCTGAAAATATCATAGGTTTTATGTCTCTGAGATCTTTCACATTCTCTTCCATTCACCTGGGATACTCTCTCCATGGTCATGTCCACACCAACCTTGTGTATCTGATTAATTCCTCTTTCAAGAAGAAAAGTATATTACCTTCTCTAAAACATTCCCCTGACATCCTTATCTTTATCTTATGAGATGACAAGGATATCTGTACCACTGCATTTGTTACCTGCTATTATAGTTTTTTCTTTGCTTATTTGTTATCCTCATTAAGAAAAAGATTATGAGGCTAATCACTGTTTAACAACAGTAACTTATACATTACACGGTACAAAATGAACACACGAACTATTTATTTACTAAACTGATGAATACAGATCCAGAGAAACTATATTTATGAGAGTGACTGATTGTAAAATGAGAACGCTGCTTTGATGATAATTTTTTTCTTATGGAGATTATATGAACTAATATATTTAGAACATGTTTAAAGTATCTGGCAGATAGCATGAGCTCAAAAAACTATAGTAAAAATAATAGTAATATAATAATTATAATAACTTTGAAATAGACCTCTAGGATTCCAAAATCTACTTTGCTTTCTGACCCCACCTTTGCAAAACAGATTTATAGAAAGAAAATGAGAAAGAAGAAAATTAGGAGTAGGTAGGGTAGAGGTGGGAAAGAAAAGTCTAGGAAATTTGCAATAGGGATAACTCTAAGTATAAGCAACACAACGAGGATAAAGTTTTGAATAATGAATGCAAGATATAAGAAGAAAGCTTAAATATGGAAATTTAATATTCAACCCAGAAGTTGTATCTAAAACCCCTTGCATTTAGTGAGCAAAATATACATTTAACTAACTGAATGGTTGATTGTAATTAAATACTGAACTCTTTAGCAGATAACCTGAATCCTGGTTCTTTCGACAGTGAGGTTTGAGAAAAACAGGGTCTTCTTACAGTCTTCTAAATAAGGCTAAATAAGCAATAACACAAACGCTTCTCTCTCTCCCCCCCACCCTTTGTGTGTGTGTGTGCGCGCACGTGCACGTGCGCGTGCATGTGTGTGTACCCAGAGATTTTTGTCAAAGCCATTTGTTGCTAAGCAAAAGATCAAGAAAGGGATTGTTGAAACTCATCTTTAAATGCTTAATACCTATATTCTCACCCCTGAACGTGCATATTTACCTCTTCTCTTAATAAGCAGGCACTTGAGTGCAGGTCATTTTGCTCTAGATACACTATTCAGCACTGAGGAAGGGGGAAGCTTTCTGTGGAAGACAAGGAAAGATGCTGGTTATTTGGAAACTTTTCTTCTGGCACCTCTTTACCTAGTTGGATATTCCATGATCACTCTGACACAATCTAGCCAACTTTAGACTTCATCATACTCTCTCTTTCCAGCAACCAAAGCATCCACAGCAGTTTCCCAGGTCTGTCCAAGGTGAGGGACATCAGCCACTCTGAAAGGCAGTTCCAGGGACACAAAAAGTATCACAAAAAGAAAAGTTTCTTGATGATAGAGACTACTGAGGTCCAGATTTTTCTTTCTTTCTTTCAATACTTAAAAAATTTTATTGAGGTATAATTGATATAACATTATATTAATTTCAAGTGTACAACATAATGATTTGATATTTGTATATATTGTGAAATGATCATCCCAAAAAGTCTAGTTAACATCCACCACCATACATAGTTACAAAAGTTTTTTTTCTTGTGATGAGGACTTTTAATTGGTAATTTTATTTTAATTGAATTAAAGACTATTTGAACAAGTACAAAGTTTATCCTGTTAAAGATCTCACCTTCAAGAAGAACACAAATGGAGCAGTGAAAAGGAAAAAGAATAGGAAGTTCGGTCAAATAAATCTAAGAAATTAGTGGTAACAGAGGCACGGAGCAGAATTTCCCTCATATTAGATGCTAGGGGCTCAAAGAGGAACAACTCCACCAATGCTGTATCACTTCCAGTTCTTTGTAAAAAATAAGTAAATACAGACATACATACAAATACAAACAACAGAATTTATTAGTATTGTGTCATTTATCCTAAAGATATTTAGAAATTCTTTTAGAAAATAAACTATTAATTGTTTAAATTGAAATCTGAGCTTTACCCGAGCCCACACATCTTGTTGTTGCCTTGTATCTATGGATTACATACATAGCATGTGTTGTGAGAAATTTCAAATAATTTATTTATAAAGTCATAGTTTTAATCGTTTTTAAAACTCAATTAAATGCCACTAATAAAAATTACCAATTTCAGAAAGGCAATCTGGGAATGTAAGTGCAAAATTCTTGTCATAAGACATTAAAGTAGAAAAAAATATATGATCCCATCTTAAAGAAGTATTCTATCTTATTTGATGAATTTGTTCAAGCACAGATTTAGGTTAAAATAAGAAAAATGACATTAGAATAATATTAGGAAGATCCTAAGAATTTCCTTATTTTCTCTTATTTGTATTTTTCTCTGTATGTGTGTATATACTCAATATATATGTACTCATATGCCCTGTTGTAATTCTCTGTCATATATATATATATATAAAATTCTCTGTCCTATATATATCCTAGTAGATGGAAAAAACCAAAACAACCAATATGAAACAAGAATTTTTAAAAAGCATCACAAAATATAACATAAATTTGAAATGAATCATGCCTTATCACAGAAACAAAATGTACAGATCGGAAAACAAGTCTATAAGATTGTGCAAGTATGATATTCAAATTGTCCATTATCTTTTGTATTAAAGAAGAAAATGGATTCTATGCCATCTCATGGCAAATCTAAGGGCTGTTTACCATCAAGTCCAAATCTCATCTGTTTTCAATTTCACAGTTCCAAAAAGCTCTAGAAAAAAATATCTAAATGACTATGAATGCTCATAACACTTCTCAAACCACTTTTCATACTCCTAAATTACCAAATCAATGCAAATCAGTGCTATTAATGCTACCCACTCCTTGGAAATTTTACTTTTTCATAAGTATTTATTTTAACCAAAATAATGTAAATATAATCTGTTAAAGCTCCTAGGAGAAAAAGATTTTATTTTCCCCATAAGTCAGTGAAGCCATTGCAAATAGAAGCAATACTGGGACCTAATATGACCAATGAGCAGAGTATACACAGTGTTGACTAGTCCACAAGTCTCCATTTACTTAGCAGTAAATCAGTGTAATCTACACTGTAATCCATGGTGTTGCTGCAGTCACAGTAAAGACTGAAAGGCCAGCTTTGTTCCTTTTGCTAGATCCCTTAATTAGAAGATGAAATATAGCGCTTTAATGGTCCAGTAAAAGAATTAAGAGATCAAATTTAAATTGCTCCATGATCAATTTTGAATGTTTTTTTTGCTGTTATTTATTTATTTATTTTTGGGTACGCGGGCCTCTCACTGTTGTGGCCTCTCCGGTTGCAGAGCACAGGCTCCGGACGCGCAGGCTCAGAGGCCATGGCTCATGGGCACAGCCGCTCCGCGGCATGTGGGATCTTCCCGGACCAGGGCTCGAACCTGCATCCCTTGCATTCGCAGGCAGATTCTTAACCATTGCGCCACCAGGGAAGCCCCTTGAATGTTTTATATATAGAATTCTTTAAGGGAATAAAAGCTGCATAGTACTTTGACACAGAACACATTCACTTGGATTCAGCAAAAATTTGAGATCGTATTATATGAAAGGAATTGGGCTAAGTACTGTGGAAGTGAATTAATAAAAAGGTAAGAAATCTTGCCTACAAAGAGCTCATGGAATAGTATATTAGAAAAGTATACATAAAATGACTCTAGAGCAAAGTTTAATGGGATAAGGACTATGGAAGAATTTCAAATTGCTAATATAGGCAGATGATGGAAATGCTTCTTTTGCCTCCTGAGAATGCAAAACGATTCATGAAGGAGAAGGTGGTACTTGAAGGATCCTTCAAAGACTGAAAACTCTTTGACAGAGGTAGAGGAAAGAGCCATGTAAAAAGGTTCATTGTAAAGGTAAAATTACTAAAAGGTAGACGGGTTTTCAGGACATAGTGAGTCATTCTCTATGTCCAGATTATCATGGAGAAAAAATGAAAAACAATGCTTGTAAGGCAGATGGCACATCACCATATTTAGAAAATGATCATTCATTGTTTAGAGGGTAATAAGAAAGCAATATAATTCAAGGAAGAAATGGATGCAGTCAGAATCAACCTCAAGATTATTCTCACGTTAGCACTTATGGAATGATGATATGAAAAGCAGACCCATTCCCCAGCAAAACAATCATAGCTGGTGAAAATGATTTTTTTTAAAACCACTTAAAGCCTCTACTCATAGGGCAGAGGCTTATAACAAAAGAATATACTCTGAAAGTAGCATTACCTTGCTGAAAGAAATTAAACACCTAAAGAAATGGAAAGACATCTTGGATCAGAAGACTTCATATTGTTGAGGGAGAAATATTCCTCAAATTTATCTACACCTTAAACACAATCCTTATCAAAATTCCAGTTAGCTTTTTTGCACAATTTGACACATTGACCCTAAATTCATATGGACATTTAAGGGACCCAGACTAGCAAAAACAATCTTGAAAAGAATGGAGGACTCACACTTCCATACGTCAAAACTTAAAACAAGGCTACAATCATCGAGAGAGTTTGGTACTGGCATAAGGCTAGACATATAGATCAGTGGAATATAATGGAGAGCTCAGAAATAAATCTTCACATTCACATTTAATTGATTTTCAACAGCACTGCTAAGATAATTCAATGGGGGAAAGAATAGTCTTTACAACAAATGCAGCTGAGATGACTGAATATTCATATTCAAAAGAATGAAGTTGGACCCATCTCTCATATCATATCATAGAAAAAAATTAACTCAAAATGGAAATGTAAGAGCTAAAGCTATTAAACTCTTAGGGGTAAATCTCTGTGACCTTGGATTAGGCAGTAACTTTTTAAATATGATACCAAAATCATAGCACAAGCAACAAAAGAAAAAAATAGATAAATCAAACTTGATAAAAATTTTTTTAAAAAGACTTTTGTGCTTCAAAGGACACCATCAGGAAAATGAAAAGACAATCCACAGAATGGGAGAAGATATTGGCAAAGCATATATATAATAAAGGGCCTGTAATCTAGAATATATAAAGAACTCTTACAGATCAATAATAGAAAAATAATCCAATTATAAATGGGCAAAATATCTGAATAAACATTTCTCTGAAGAAGATATACAATGGTCTGTAAATTCATGAAAAAATGCTTAATGTCATTAACCATCAGAGAAATGCAAATTGAAACAACAACGAGATACCACTTCACACACCCTGACATGGCTATCATCAAAAAGACATAACAACAAGTGTTGGTGAGGATGTGAAGAAATTAGAACCTTCATATACTGCTATTGGGAATGTAAAATGGTACAGCTGCTTTGAAATAATCTCACACTTCCTCTAAAAGTTAAACATACAGTTACCACCATATGACCCAGAAATTCCATTCCTGGGTATATACCTAAGAGAACTGAAAATGTATGTCACATAAAAAAAGTATATGCAAATGTTTATAGCAGCCTTATTCACAGTAGAAAAAATAAAATATTGTATATCTATGCAATGGAATACTATTTAGCAATAAAACGAAATGAAGTATTGATATATGCTACAACATGGATGAGCCTTGAAAACATCATGCTAAGTGAAATAAACCAGCCACAAAAGACCACATATTCTATGTAATCATTTATATGAGATGTCCAGAATGGCAAATCTATGGACAAAAAGTAGATTTGTGGTTGCCAAGGGCTGAGGGAGATGGGGGTAAAAGGTAGTGGCTACTAATAGATATAGTGTTTCTTCTGGGGATGATGACAATATTCTAAAATTGACTGTTGTGATAGCTGCACAACTGAGTGAACGTACTAAAAGCCATTGAATTGTTCACTTTAAATGGGTTAATTGTATGGTACGTGAATCATAATCAAAGTAAAGCTGCTATTTAAAAAACAGAAGAGTAATATTCTACCATCAGTGTAGAAAGTGGAGGGTACAAACCTGACGTAAGAGAGAGCATGAGAATGGTATTTTTTTTGTGGTGAGACACACTGAAAATCTGATCCAGGAAAATGAAGGAAAACTAACATGTATCAGACTTATATTTCTGAAAAGATAAAAGGTGTTTCCTCTTTAAGGAATCAGAAATGAGTCTGTACTTTTTTATTTTTCCCTATATAAAGTACATTATTACAGGAAAGAATCAGTGCCTCTCATGATAGTTGAATGCTGAACTTCATCTTTTAACACTTTAATTTCTAAAATTCACAAAGTTTTGGTCTGTGATTAGTCACATTATGCTTTCAATGTTATAATGGCTGATACTTTTCTCCTATATAGTTAAACTTTACACAACACAGCTTCTTGGTTGTGTTTCCGTTTGCTAGGTCAGAAATGAATCTACAATTTCACAGTCATGTTCTTTTCATGTGATTATTCAAGTAATAAAATATGAAGTTTCTTGATATTTCAGGAAGAACAAACTTTGCATGCTTCCACAGTGAAAATTAAGGGCAAAATTAGATGAAATTGAAGTTCAGAGAAGATGAACACAATGATGCATGCCTGGAATGATTTATAAAGAAATATTAAACAAGGGAGACGAAATTTGGAAAACTTGGAAAAGCAGATGACTAAGTAGAAACATCATTATATACAAATATTTGATCATATCAAAAGAGAGAGAAGTGACACATAGAAGCCAAGCATATAGAGAATTAACAATGTCATGTTGATAAAAAAATGGAAAATCAAAATGAAAACTAAAAGAGGAAGCTAGTATAATAATCTGATATTGAAAAGGTTTCCTAGACAACAAGGTGTCAAAAATGTTTTTATTGTGCGTTGGTATAAAAAACCAAAATTATGGTAACAATTACCTTTAAGATACAACATTAACATGCTCCCTAATACTTCAAGAAGCAAAACATGGGGCAACTGAGCAAACAGATGGGATCCTACATCGATAATCACTTTTCAGAAATATGGCTTTGAGAGATGTTAAACAACCTCAGCAGGCTCCTTTTCAATAGCCTTATCTCCTGATATTGACTTCCATGGCCAGAGTAGGATGGATAATTGGAAGACTCTGATTTTCATACAGTAATGTAATCTCTTTCATTTGAGTGAAGTGAGCTCTGAAAGCATTACTTGGAACACATGATGCTGATTCATTACATTTCACTTGATAATTGTAATAATGGGTGTGTGTAATTTTAATTGTACATCTCTCATCATATGGAAAAAGTATATGCCATATCACAAAGTGGGGAGATAGTGAACTTTCAAAGGTATCTGATTATCAGATGTTTTCCTAACTGGCCATTAACTGTAGGCAATTTGCTAATCATCTTTTCTTCTTTAAATGAAAATGTCACGTTGTCCTTGACCTTAAGTGGAGATGTTCTGCCTGTGATTCATACTGCAGGGAATAATAATAATCATAACAGTTACACACAATGGTCACTAGACTAAACCAAGTTCCCATTGAATCACGGTCACCTAAATTTTTATTCCTTTGCTTCATACTTTAGCTTCTGACACACCAATCTTAGGTCATCCTGGTTGTACTGACACATTTAATTCTATTTCACTGATTTGCAATCTTAACCTGCCCCACTCAAAACTTACTCCAAAAGAATGTACTTCAAGGATGAAGTTTGAACAAAATCTTTGAAATAATTCATATGACAAAATTTATTTCATCTGGCAAAGAATTGGTAGAAATTTTATTATAGGAAAACATAATGTTTGTATCTTTAATTGCAATAGTTTGAGGATACAGCACACTGTGACACAAAATGGGAACTTAACAAACATGTGTTGAGCAAACAAATGAAGAAAAAATGGATTTTAAGAAAAGATACGAGTTGCAGCCATGGTTGAAGAATTATATCTAATATGTAATTTGTGTATTGGAGTATTACTGGCTATGGCAAAAGAAGAGCTATGCTGCATCAAACTTGTAAAACACCTAATGTTGTATGCTAAGGAGTTTGGTATTTATTTCATGGATTTTAAACTAGATAAATTTCATGAGTATTGGGGGAAAAGGAAAATAGAATGGGATGGATGTTAAGCGAGAACTCGGTTTCAATGATGTGAGTGTGAGCTACAATTTCTAAGGATGGAGATCAGTAAGAATGTAATAAGGTACAGATCTTCCTCAACTTATGATTGGGTAATATCCTGAGAAATCCATTGTAACTTGAAAATATCATATATTGAAAATGCATTTCATAGACCTAACCTACCAAACCACATAGTTTGTTAGCCTACCTTAAACAGGCTTGGAACACTTACACTAGCCTACATTTGGGCAAAATAATCTAACAAAAAGCCTATTTTTAATAAAGAGTTAAATATCTCATGTAATTTATTGAATACCGCACTGAAAGTGAAAAACAGAATGGTTAATGGGTACAGAATGGCTTTATGTGTACCAGTTGTTCCCATTCATGATAGCGTGGCTGACTCGGAGCTGCAGCTCACTCCTGCTGCCCAGCATCACGAAAGAGCATCATACCACATATCGCTAGCCTGGGAAAAGATAAAATTCAAAATCTGAAGTATGGTTTCTACTGAATGTGTATTACTTCCACACCATCACAAAGTCGAACCACGGTAAGTCAGGGACTGACGATATTTGATGATTTGGAAGTCATTGGTGACTTTTGAGAAGGTAGATTGACAAATAGGTGGAGACAAAGCAAGAAAAAGTCAATTACATTTTCTGTTCTGGCCAAAATAGAGTAACAGGGATCAGAGTTACCCTCTGGAACACCTAAAAAAAAAAGGGTAGGGAAATGAGACAACAGTTTGCAAGACACTGGACATCAAGGAGCAGAGACTCATTCTGAGAGACAGGAAATAAATGATGTGAGCCTTATGGTTGCTTCATGTTACCTGAGTTTCCAGGCCACAGCTCAGGGAGGGGGATCCCAGGCAGAGACCAGCAGTCTCACTAAATAAAGGAGAAAGGGCTGAGAGACTCTACAGAACACGGTGGGTAGACTTTTCAAGACAGAGTACCAGAGAGGAGAACGATTCACAGAGAGGCAACTCCAGAATCTTGCACCTAACTGTTCAGCTGTTTACTGTTCACTGATTGGCAATCTTAACTGTTCAGCTGATTACTGTTCAGCTAACTGTTCAGCTGATTACTGATCAGCTTATGTGTGTGAGTACATTACTAGAGGGCAGGAAAGGAACCACTTAAATGGACTATAGAAAAGAGTGCCTAGTATTCATATAGGGCCTGAGATACTGACTTTTCCTATCAGCCAGACTTTAAAGCCTCAAGATTAACAGGGCAATGGACAATATACATGGAAAGGTCTTGCCTCGGTGGTTGGGAATATTTAACCATATATTATAAAAGAACAATACAGGAACATTATTTAGCCATATAATATAACAGGAGACTTCTATATTTCTTTCTACCAAATCTTTAAAAGGACCTAAAAGGATCAAACCATTTCCAAGCACCTTAACAGTATCCCAGAAAAAAAGGTAAAAAATATTTGTAAAAAAAAAAAGTTATCCAGCACCCAAAAAGGTAAAATTTACAATGGCTGGCATCCAATAATCAATTATCAAGGAAGCAAAGAGGCAGTAATCACCCTTGTAATGAAGAAATGAAGCAATCAAAGCCAACTCATAATCGACACACATGTTAGAATTAGCAGAAATGACCATAGAACAATTCTTATTACTATACTCAAAAGGTTCATTTCAAAAAGTTAAGTTAGAGACATGGAATATATTTTTTAAAGTCCTAAATCAAACTGCTAGAAATGAAAAATGCAAAGTGTAAGATAATTAAAAAAACACACATTGAATGGCATCCATGACATTATTAGACACTGCAGATTAGTGAACTTGAAGACTAAGCAAGAAATATTAACCAAAATAAAACACAAACAAAAAGAAAAGATTTTTCAAAATGAGCAGAGCATCAGTAAACTGTTTGAAGAAAACTTCAAACAATCTAATGTATATATATAAAAAATTGGAGTCTCAAAGGAGAGGAGAGAGAAGGCAAGACAGAAAACATGTTTGACGAAATAACGGCAACTTCTCCCCGATTTTAATGGAAACTATGTCCCCAAATCCAAGAACTTCAACAAACTTCAAGCACAAGAAACATAAAAAAAAAAAGGACAAGTCATATCGCAAACAAATTGTTCAAAAACCGTGATAAACAGAAAAATTTTAAAGCAGCCAGAGGGAAAAAAGACACATTACATACAAAGAAACAAAAATCAGGATGAAATCAGACCTCTTATCTGAATAATGCAACTGAGAAAAAGTAGACAGCCTCCTTAAAGAAAGAAAAAAAATTGGTAAACTTAGAATTCTATGTACAGTGAAAACATCTCTTTAAACCAAGGCAAAATAGGGATTTTTTTCAGTCATACGAAAGATGAACAAATTCATTACCAGCAGACATAAAGTACCCCCAAAAGAGTTGAATAATTTCATTTAGGCAGAAGGAAAATTATACCAGATGGAAATAAGTATCTAAAGGAATAAAGAGTAGTGAAATTGATAACTACATGGGTAAATAAGATTTCCTATATATTAAAATCATTGGTGATTCAGTATTTAAAGAAAGGTATTTTTTTAGGTAGTATGGAATTTGTAAGATACATAAGAGCAAAATGGATGTCAACAGTAGAACAAAATTGGGAGGAGAACTCAATCAAATAGAAGACAGAAAAAATAGAGATAAATCAATGAAGGTAAAAGCTGATTCTTTAAGAAGACCAATAAAGTATATTAACCTCAAGCCAGTCTAATTAGTAAAAAAAAAAAGACTGCTAAAATCAGCAACGAAAGAGGTGACATCACTCTACAGATTCCACAGCTATCTAAAGGATAACCAGAAGTAACATGTATACTTTGACTATAATTTTGACAAGATAGATGAAATAGATATATTCCTTGAAATACACAAACTAATAAAGTTCATTCAAGAATAAAGACAATGTGAATATACCTATATCTATTAAAGAAGTTGAATTTTGCTTCAGATTCATCAATATTTTATCAACTATGAGACCAACATTCATATATACTCCTCTCATATTTTTGTAGTGTTATGAACATTACACTGTTGTATCAATTACTGGTGAAAATGAAGCCATAAGTAAAAGCAGAATTACTCTTAAAAAAAATGATGTAGTTGGGCTTCCCTGGTGGCACAGTGGTTGAGAGACCGCCTGCCGATGCAGGGGACGCGGGTTCGTGCCACAGTCTGGGAAAATCCCACATGCCGCGGAGCAGCTGGGCCCGTGAGCCATGGCCGCTGAGCCTGCGTGTCCGGAGCCTGCGCTCTGCAATGGGAGAGGCCACAACAGTGAGAGGTCCATGTACCGCAAAAAAAAAAAAAAAAGATCTTGTTAAGTCACTACAGCATGGGAGGAATCTCAAAATAATAGTGTTGAGTAAAAAGAGAATTGTATAGCTCCACTTATATTAAGAGTGTAATGAAATAATTATGACAATTATTTTGTTCACCAAAAATTTAAACCTATGGTCAAAACAATGTTAACTCTCCTTAATAATGAAATTATTAACTCCCCTTTTACAATTCCATCAAGCCCCCAAAACCAGATTGAATACTACTTACTTAAATTGTCGGTAAAACTTGAGTTATGCCATTTTACCTTATCTCCCAACTAAATATAATTTTTAAATTTTACAATATTCATAAAAATTCACCACAAAGGAATATTTCCATATCCTATGTCACAGATACAGAACAGCAGGGTGCTTCAACTCCCTGGCAAATGTAGTTTGCAAAATAGACATCTGTGATCAAAACTACACAGCAACATCAAATATCCTCAGAAATCTATTCATATGCTTTGCATTTCATGAATAGCAATTTAAAATTCACTCATTAAGAAATCAAGCAACTCCTTTACATTTCCAAAATAACAGCTAAAACTGTCTGGGACAGGAAAATTTGTAGCTAGAAAAATTCATAGTGCAGACCTAAAGTGTACTTCTGTTTCCATTAATGAAGGAATTCATCTATAAATGGAAGTATATGTATATATTTCATCCTTATAGGAGAGGATATCTGTTTATGTGCAAATATTCTATTTCAAATGAAGTTTGCCTGTGAGCATCGTGTGCCTGAAGAACCAGGTCCTTTCTATGTAGTTTTGGAAGCCAAAGCCTAGAATTACTCTCTAATCTAAAATTTCTCACCACAACCTTAAGTCCATATCACTGCTGTATCTTATTTATGCAATGATTTCCAAATTAGCCTCTCTTCTTAAGTATATTTTTATAAAATGCAAATCTGGTCAAATTCATATGCTTGTTAATTCTCCAGGCTCATCTAAACTTACCTATACACATAAACACATCTCTCTCACACACACACAGCCACACAAACACACTCTTACATTCCAGATTCCAGTCAACATGTCCTTTTCATACCTCTATGTCTTTGTACATGAGCTTCCCTATTGTTAGGGTTTCACTCAGGCCACTGTGATCTTGTTTCAATGCTCTCTCCTTCGAGGCCAATTTTATGATTGGTTTTATTAAGATCTTATGTTTTTAGACAAGGACCCTCATTTGCCAGTTGCCTTCTACTGAAGAATTCATTCTAATACTCCAGACAAATGAGTAACTAACGCCTTCAAAATCTAGGAAATTGAGGCTTCCCGGGTGGCGCAGTGGTTGAGAGTCTGCCTGCCGATGCAGGGGACACGGGTTCATGCCCCGGTCCGGGAAGATCCCACATGCCGTGGAGCAGCTGGGCCCGTGAGCCATGGCTGCTGAGACTGCGCGTCGGGAGCCTGCGCTCCGCAATGGGAGAGGCCACACAGTGAGAGGACCGCATACTCCCCCCCAAAAATCTAGGAAATTGAAAAACTTATTTACTCACACATCAAAGAGGCCAATATTATGCCCTCTGGCTCAGCATTATCTGGTTTCTGTGGCTCTTCATTCAAGCCTCTGACTTTGTGAAGCAGCTTTCACCCTTACACTATTCCATCCCATAAAATCTGCTTTTCCACATTTTGGTTACGTGACCTTGCATTTCACAGAACACATTTACTCAACTATAAAGTGGAAACCATATCATCAAACTCAAACTTTGGTGAGAATTAAATGATCACTTTACATAAGTCCCTAATATTACAAGCATCACAGAATGATACTCAGCAAATATTTGTAGAAGAGTAGGAGGGAGAGAGGAAGGAAGGAGAGTTCCAAAAAGGTACAGAGAACCCAAGAAAAAAAAAGCTTTAATGGGGTTTATCTTGTGTGATAGCCTTCAATTAAAGCTCAGTCAATCTTATCTATTAAGATGAAAAAAATGTATTTGCAAAATGAGAGTCACTAGAAAAGCTTCCTATTGCTTATTGGTGATGGCTACTTCCAGTGAAATAAACTTTCCTTGGAGAAATTATGTGGTTTTTTCCATTGCTGTAATTACCTGTATTGGTATAAGTTGTCATATAGAAATAAACAGGAGCAATGTTTGATCTCTTTGGATTTTTTTTTTTAGCATCAATGAGACTTTAAGAAATAACCTGCCCTCAAACCTGTAGTTTTTAGGAGAGAGAAACCAGGAGAGCCTTATATATCTGTGTTAGTGTAGCCTCCTAAAGTTTTCAAAGCCCATTCACAATCTTTGGGGGGTTTTTTTGTTTTGTTTTGTTTGTTTGTTTGGTTGGTTGGTTGGTTTTTTTTGCGGTACGCGGGCCTCTCACCGCTGCGGCCTCTCCCGTTGCGGAGCACAGGCTCCGGACGCGCAGGCTCAGCGGCCATGGCTCACGGGCCCAGCCGCTCCGCGGCATGTGGGATCCTTCCGGACCGGGGCACGAACCCATGTCCCCTGCATCGGCAGGCGGACCCCCAACCATTGCGCCACCAGAGAAGCCCATCTTTGGTTTTTTTGAGGTTAACGATATAGAGAAACCAGAGGGTATTATTGTCTTCATTTTAATAACAGAGAAAACTCCAGATAACTTGAGTTACCTAAAGTGTGAGATCTGAGTCAGTGTCTTCTAATTGTGTGCATTATTTCCACACTGACATTCAGCAATATTATGAAAAATGAAATATACATCTTGAAACCTTGGACCCCAACTATTGAAACTAGGGCAATAACATATGTACCAGAGCCTCTAATAAAGAAAACACAAAGATATACTTTCATTTTCTGGAATGAGTTGTACCCTGCTTTTCATCTTGCCTGTTGTTGGTCAGTTATGTGGCAGGAGGGGGGATAAATTCCTTTCTGGATGTAAAAGCCACAGACAAGGTGGAAGTGGACTGCATGGCCACTCATACTCGTATCATGCTCTCCTGATCTTTCACCATTTAAAAAAAAGTTAAGGATATTGTTCTCTTTCAATCTATCATTAGAGTAAATAAGGAACTTTTATTGTGCATAATAAAGACAATGCCTTTAAGTAAGCAAATATTTATGGCATAATTTATTCAACAAATATTTCCATCATAAGGAAGAAACTGATAGTACATGGAAGAATTAAAAGGTAATGAATAGCCACTCCTGTTATTTAATGTCTTACAAAATGGAAACCTGTGATTTCTTAATTATCGCCCTTTCACTGCTTCTTTTTGCGCCAAGTGCACAGCACTTAACTTTTTACATCAAATTGTATCCTACTAAAAAAGGGAAAATATTATACCTCATCCTATTTTTTGAAACATATATTTTCTATTTGCTACAACCCTAGTGAAAACAAACACTGTGTAATTATTAAACATTGCTAACCAGGTTAATTATGCTCATATTAAAATTCTTTAAAATAAAGATTTGCTGAGGTTAGGAAAATAGGTTGCAGTAGGCTGGAGCAAACTTTCTCTCTGTTAAAATTCCCTTTGGTGGTACGTGTGTCCATGTGAGCCTCCACTTTAAGCCAGCCACATGCCTAAAGTTGCTGGTATATTATACAAATATTATAATAATCAGTTGTATTACAGTGTTACATAAGGGGTAACAAAACCTTTGGAGAATTTTGTTCTAGGAATATGTAGTTTAATAAAGAAAAAGGAAATTGCTTTTCATTTCTGACACTCTGCATGAAACAGCATTAAAAGCCCAGCCTTTTGAGCCAGGCAGAAATGAGTTCATAGTCCAGCATTGCCATGTTGTTATCCTGCGACTATAGGCAAGTGGCTTTGCAGAATATGTTATCTCGTATACATACATATATACATACATATATACATACATATATATATATACACACACACACACACACACACACACACACATACATATATACCTAAATATAAAAGAATATTATTCAACCATAAAAAAGAAGGATCTCCTACCATCTGTGACAGGGCTGGACCTTGAGGACATTATGCCAAGTGAAATAAGCCCGACAGAGAAAGACAAACACTCTATGATCTCACTTATATGTCGAATCTAAAACAAAAAACTCACAGAAGCAGCAGAATGGTGGTTGTTAGGTACTGGTGGGTGAGGGAAATGGGTAGATGTTGGTCAAAGTGTACAAACTTCCAGTTATAAGGTGAGTAAGTTCTGGGGACCTAAAATACAACATGGTGACTATGGTTAACAGTGCCATATTATATACTTGAAAGTTGCTAAGACAAACCTTAAATGTTCTCACCACATACACACAAACATTTAATTATGTGAGGCAATGGATAAACTAACCTTACTGTAGTAATCATTTCATAATACATACAGGTAACAAATCATCACATTATATACCTGAAACTTATACAATGTTATTTCTCAATTATATCTCAATAAAGTTGAAAATTTTTTTAATTAAGAAAATAAAAATTGGGCTTTCCTAGTGGCACAGTGGTTAAGAATCTGCATGCCAAACTTGCACAAGCCTCTTAGATAGCCTCATCCACCAAAGGGCAGACAGCAGAAGCAACAAGAACTACAATCCCGCAGCCTGTGCAACAAAAACCACATTCACAGAAAGATAGGCAAGATGAAAAGGCAGAGGGCTATGTACCAGATGAAGGAACAAGAGGAAACCCCAGAAAAACAACTAAATGAAGTGGAGATAGGCAACCTTCCAGAAAAAGAATTCAGAATAATGATAGTGAAGATTATGATGCAGGACCTCAGAAAAAGAATGGAGGCAAAGACTGAGAAGATGCAAGAAATGTTTAACAGAGACCTAGGAGAATTAAAGAACAAACAAACAGAGATGAACAATACAATAACTGAAATGAAAACTACACTAAAGGAATCAATAGCAGAATAACTGAGGCAGAAGAACAGATAAGTGACCTGAAAGACAGAATGGTGGAGTTCACTGCTGCGGAACAGAATAAAGAAAAAAGAATGGAAAGAAATGAAGGCAGCCTAAGAGACCTCTCAGACGACATTAAATGCAACAACACTCGCATTATAGGGGTCCCAGAAGGAGAAGAGAGAGAGAAAGGACCCGAGAAAATATTTGAAGAGATTATAGTTGAAAACTTCCCTAACATGGGAAAGGAAATAACCACCCAAGTCCAGGAAGGGCAGTGAGTCCCACGCAGGATAAACCCAAGGAGAAAAACGCCAAGACACATAGTAATCAAACTGGCAAAAATTAAAGACAAAAAAAATTACTGAAAGCAGCAAGGGAAAAACGACAAATAACATACAAGGGAACTCCCATAAGGTTAACAGCCGATTTCTCAGCAGAAACTCTACAAGCCAGAAGGGTGTGGCATGATACACTTAAAGTGATGAAAGGGGAAGAACCTACACCCAAGATTACTCTAACCGGCAAGGATCTCAATCAGTTTCGATGGAGAAATCAAAAGCTTTACAGACAAGCAAAAGCTGGGAGAATTCAGCACCACCAAACCAGCTCTACAACAAATGCTAAAGGAACTTCTCTAAGTGGGAAACACAAGAGAAGAAAAGGACCTACAAAAACAAACCCAAAACAATTAAGAAAATGGTCATAGGAACATACATATCGATAACTACCTTAAACGTGAATGCATTAAATGCTCCAACCAAAAGACACAGGCTTGCTGAATGGATACAAAAACAAGACCCATATATATGCTGTCTACAAGAGACCCACTTCAGACCTAGGGACACATACAAACTGAAAGTGAGGGGATGGAAAAAGATATTCCATGCAAAAGGAAATCAAAAGAAAGCTGGAGTAGCAATACTCGTATCAGATAAAATAGACTTTAAAAGAAAGAATGTTACAAGAGACAAGGAAGGACACTACATAAAGATCAAGGGATCAATCCAAGAAGGAGATATAACAATTATAAATGTATATTCACCCAACACAGAAGCACCTCAATACATAAGGCAACTGCTAACAGCTACAAAAGAGGAAATCGACAGTAACACAATAATAGTGGGAGACTTTAACACCTCACTTACACCAATGGACAGATCATCCAAAATGAAAATAAATAAGGAAACAGAAGCTTTAAATGACACAATAGACCAGATAGATTTAATTGATATTTATAGGACATTCCCTCCAACAGCAGATTACACTTTCTTCTCAAGTGCACATGGAACATTCTTCAAGATAGATCACATCCTGGGTCACAAATCAAGCCTCAGTAAATTTAAGAAACTTGAAACCATATCAAGCATCTTTTCTGACCACAGTGCTATGAGATTAGAAATGAATTACAGGGGAAAAAAACGTAAAAAACATAAACACATGGAGGCTAAACAATACATTCCTAAATAACCAAGAGACCACTGAAGAAGTCAAAGAGGAAATCAAAAAATACCTAGAGACAAATGACAATGAAAACGAGACGATCCAAAACCAATGGGATGCAGCAAAAGCAGTTCTAAGAGGGAACTTTATAGCTATACAAGCCTACCTCAAGAAACAAGAAAAATCTCAAATAAACAATCTAACCTTACGCCTTAAGGAACTAGAGAAAGAAGAACAAACAAAACCCAAAGTTAGCAGAAGGAAAGAAATCATAAAGATCAGAGGAGAAATAAATGAAATAGAAACAAAGAAAACAATAGCAAAGATCAATAAAACTAAAAGCTAGTTCTTTGAGAAGATAAACAAAATTGATAAACCAGTAGCCAGACTCATCAAGAGTCTGGAGGAGAGGACTCAAATCAATACAATTAGAAATGAAAAAGGAGAAGTAACAACAGACACTGCAGAAATACAAAGCAGCCTGAGACTACTACAAGCAACTCTATGCCAATAAAATGGACAACCTAGAAGAAATGGACAAATTCTTAGAAAGGTATAACCTTCCAAGACTGAACCAGAAAGAAATAGAAAATATGAACAGACCAATCACAAGTAATGAAATTGAAACTGTGATTAAAAATCTTCCAACAAGCAAAAGTCCAGGACCAGATGGCTTCACATGTGAATTCTATCAAACATTTACAGAAGAGCTAACACCCATCCTTCTCAAAGTCCTCCAAAAAATTGCAGAGGAAGGAACATTCCCAAACTCATTCTATGAGGCCACCATCATCACCCTGGTACCAAAACCAGACAAACATACTACAAAAACAGGAAAATTACAGACCAATATCACTGATGAACATAGGTGCAAAAATACTCAGAAAAATACTAGTGAACATAATCCAACAACACATTAAAAGGATCATACACCACGATCAAGTGGGATTTATTCCAGGGATGAAAGGTTTCCTCAATATATGCAAATCAATCAATGTGATACACCATATTAACAAATTGAAGAAGAAAAACCATATGATCATCTCAATAGATGCAGAAAAAGCTTTTGACAAAATTCAACACCCATTTATGATAAAAACTCTCCAGAAAGGGGGCATAGAGGGAACCTACCTCAACATAATAAAGGCCATATATGACAAACACACAGCAAACATCATTCTCAATGGTGAAAATCTGAAAGTATTTCCTCTAAGATCAGGAACAAGAAAAGGATGTCCACTCTCACCACTATTATTCAACATAGTTTTGGAAGTCCTAACCATGGCAATCAGAGAAGAAAAAGAAATAAAAGGAATACAAATTGGAAAAGAAGAAGTAAAACTGTTACTGTTTGCAGATGACATGATATATACATAGAGAATCCTAAAGATGCCAACAGAAAAGTACTAGAGCTAATCAATGAATTTGGAAAGTAGCAGGATACAAAATTAATGCACAGAAATCTCTTGCATTCCTATACACTAATGATGAAAAATCTGAAAGAGAAATTAAGGAAACACTCCCATTTATCACTACAACAAAAAGAATAAAACACCTAGAAATAAACCTACCTAGGGAGACAAAGGACCTGTATGCAGAAAACTGTAAGACACTAATGAAAGAAATTAAAGATGATACCAACAGATGGAGACATATACCATGTTCCAGGGTTGGAAGAATCAATATTGTGAAAATGACTCTACTACCCAAAGCAATCTACAGATTCAATGCAATGCCTATCAAATTACCAATGGCATTTTTTATGGAACTAGAACAAAATATCTTAATATTTGTATGGAGACACAAAAGACCCCGAATAGCCAAAGCAGTCTTGAGGGAAAAAAAACGGAGATGGAGGAATCAGACTCCCTGACTTCAGACTATACGACAAAGCTACAGTAATCAAGACAATATGGTACTGGCACAAAAACAGAAACATAGATCAATGGAACAAGATAGGAAGCCCAGAGATAAACCCACTAACCTATAGTCAAATAATCTATGACAAAGGAGGCAACGATATACAATGGAGAAAAGACAGTCTCTTCAATAAGTGGTGCTGGGAAAACTGGACAGCTACATGTAAAAGAATGAAATTCAAACACTCCCTAACACCGTACACAAAAATAATCTCATAATGGATTAGTGACCTAAATGTAAGACTGGACACTATTAAACTCTTAGAGGAAAACCTAGGAAGAACACTCTTTGATAGATACCACAGCAAGATCTTTTTTGATCCACCTCCTAGAGTAATGGAAATAAAACCAAAAAGAAACAAATGGGACCGAATGAAACCTCAAAGCTTTTGCACAGCAAAGGAAACCATAAACGAGATGAAAGACAACCCTCAGAATGGGAGAAAATATTTGCAAACAGATCAACGGACAAAGGATTAATCTCCAAAATATACAAACAGCTCATGCAGCTCAATATTAAGGAAACAAACAACCCAATCCAAAAATGGGCAGAAGACCTAAATAGACATTTCTCCAAAGAAGACATACAGATGGCCAAGAAGCACATGAAAAGCTGCTCAACATCACTAATTATTAGAGAAATGCAAATCAAAACTACAGTGAGGTATCACCTCACACCAGTTAGAATGGACATCATAAGAAAATCTACAAACAACAAATGCTGGAGAGGGTGTGGAGAAAAGGAAACCCTCTTGCACTGTTGGTGGGAATGTAAATGGATACAGCCAGTATGGAGAACAGTATGGAGGTTCCTTAAAAAACTAAAAATAAAATTACCATAGGATCCAGCAATCCCACTACTGGGCATATACCCAGAGAAAACCATAATTCAAAAAGACACATGCACCCCAATGTTCACTGCAACACTATTTACAACAGCCAGGTCATGGAAGCAACCTAAATGGCCATCGACTTACAAATGAATAAAGAAGACATGGTAATACATACAATGGAATATTACTCAGCCATAAAAAGGAACGAAATTGGGTCATTTGTTGAGACGTGGATGGACCTAGAGACTGTCATACACGCGTATGTGGAACCTAGAAAAATGGTACAGATGAACCGGGTTGCAGGGCAGAAGTTGAGACCAGATGTAGAGAACAACGTATGGACACCAAGGGGGGAAAGCTGCAGGGGGGTGGGGGTGGGGGTGTGATAAATTGGGCGATTGGGATTGACATATATACACTGATGTGTATAAAATGGATGACTAATAAGAACCTGCTGCATAAAAAAATAAAATTCAAAAATTAAAAAAAAAAGAAACTGCCTGCCAATACAGGGGACACGGTTTCGAGCCCTGGTCCAGGAACATCCCACATACCGCAGAGAAACTAAGCCTGTGCACCACAACTACTGAGCCTGCGCTCTAGAGCCCGTGAGCCACAACTACTGAGCCCATGCACCACAGCTACTGAAACCTGCAAGCCTAGAGTCCATGCTCTGCAACAAGAGAAACCACCACAATAAGAAGCCCACACAACACAACAAAGAGTAGCCCCTGCTTGCCACAATTAGAGAAAGCCCACGCGCAGCAACAAAGACCCAATGTGGCCACAAATAAAATAAATAAATAAATTTATTTTTAAAAATAAATAAAAAATAAAAACCACTGAAATCTACTATATATTGTATGTTTGCAATCTTTCCTCTAATTTTTTTAAAAAGCAAATTTAGCATGATGAACCTTCAAAATTTTCACAGTACAGTACAGTGCATCAGTACCAATATTTAGTGGATCTGTATTCAGTGGACTAAAAAACTCCATAAGATCTACTACTTATTACACCATTATTATTGAGCCTCTGGGAGAGAAACATCTGTAATGGAAACACAGACAATATCTAAGGTTCCTTTTCTGCTGTTTTTAGAGAGACAAGACAGTTACTCTTGAAATTAAATAAAAATTCAGGACAATAATATAAGAAATGTCTAAAGGCCATATAAATGTAGCCCTTGATAAGCTACTTTTTGAAGTTTAGTTCCTCTGTCTCAAACTAATCTTCAGGATTTATTGATTCCAAAAGCTATTCACATGCTGGAAATGTGCTACCTACTAACACTTCTACAAGAAAAAATATAAATGAGATTTCAGGGACCAGCTGGAAAAGAAAAAAAAAGAAAAAAGGGGGGAAAGGTATTATGTTAGCCTTCCAAACTCACAACAGAAGAACCTAAAGTTTAAAAATGAACTTGAGTTTTTTCATAATGAATAGACTACTTTATCAAGGTCAGTCTTTTAAAAATAATTGCTACCACATATTCATTGAAGCCAATGAGCTAAGTGTAACATTAGCATCATTTTAAATGAATCATCTAACTTAATACTTATAATATATGGTATTATTAGCCCCATTCTTCTGATGAGTAAATCACTATATGCAAGTTCACATAGCTTGGAACAAGCTTTCAACTGAGGACTTTTTGACACAGAAGCCCAAGTCTTTCATACCTGCGAAAGAAATAAAGACTGCTTATTGCATTCATTTTGTACCTATATATCTTAAATGAAGGAGCAGTACACTGAGAATATATATAGATCATGAATTATCTCAATTCCCAGGGCTGCTATTGTATCATTAAGCTATTATTGTTAACTTTCTGCTAACTACCAGAATATTGACTATTATAACTAAAATTAAAAAGAGGACTTCAATTTACAGACAAGTGAAGTCACACAGTATATGTGTGTGGTGACATCTCAAATTTGGGTATTGACTTTTACCTTTTCAGTGTAACAGTTTATCAAATGACAGCATGGTGCTTAAAAGGTTTTACTTATAGGCTGTTTTCAAGAGGCAAATGTCTTGGGAATTTTTCTCACTTCACTGTTCTTTAGCATAGTGTATACCCTATGGCTCATTTTCCCAGTTAATGATCAACTTGAGCAATATGTCTTTTTAATGTGAATATGAAAGTTGTGTTCTGCAAGATGATGATGACAGAACACAGCAACAAGCTTTTCATTCATTTATTTTTGCTAGCCTTTTTAAAATTAAAGTCATCTTACCAATAGTTCATGAAATTATTATTTAGAGCAAGAACCTTATTTATTTACTCCTGGGTAAGAAAATGAAAAAGTTAATAAAGTTCATAAAACTCCATTACCTAATGAACTCTAGTTCAATAATGCACAATAATGCACCACAGACTTACATACAAAGGGCCTTGCAAACACTTAACCATGAGTTAAATCAATCAAAATAAATACAGTTGCAACCACAAAATTGACTACATTGAAAATATGTATAACATTTCTGAGAATGTTTTGTCCATCCTGCTGGGTAAAAAAGTCACTGCTGTAAACAACTGTGGTTTTTCCTGTAATTTGGCAACAAAACAGTCAATATACAATACAGCTCTTCTTATTACAAATATATAGGCAGTCAATACATATGTTGACTGATTGGTTTTACTTTTAAAAAGCTATTTCTGTGGCCCACTGTTGATCTGATTATAATAAATTTTATACCAGAAATAATCTTAACACAGTGTTTTTTTAGACCCTGTCAACAGGGTCTTGATTGAATACTGTTTTCCTAATAGTGATAAGGAGGAAAGCTAAAGTAAACTTAGTCAAGCCTTCCTGTAGTACTTTAATTCCCTTCATTTAATATAATTACTATCATCTAGAAAAAGACAACCAAACTTTAACCTGTCACCAAAATAAAGATGTGATAAATTAGTTTCAAAATCCTGGAGGAGGAAATGAAATGGGCATGGAGGAAAAAATGATATTCCCTTGCTCCTATCTTCATAAAGTACTTCTTAATTTATTTATTTAATACAAAGATATTAGAAATTTCCAATAATATACCAGATTAAATTTAACAAAATTTGATTGTAAAAAATGTATTTCCAGTGCTGTATATTCTAAAGTGACATGGTTCCATTTCTTAAACTGCCCTGTGCCTTAATATGTTCTTTAATTTATAAATATTTTAGTAAAATAAATCTGAAAAATTCGCCCTATAAAATCACTTCTTAGAGTTTCCCAATGCCCATGAGTTCATTAAATGCCATTTACAATAACGGATTCAAGAAATAAATTTAATATTTGTTAAGCGCAGTGTTTCCTAAACTCATTTGACTTTAGAAAAGATTTTTTTTTCAAGTAATACCTATTAAACTCTCAAATATCAAGTGGAACATCCTTTGGAAATACACCAGATAAGAGAATATTATCTGTGTTTACAATTCAGATTAAGCAAGTTATAAAAATTAACACAATATTACATTTATATATTATAAATAAATAACTAAAATACCCTTTCTGGAATTTAAATCTTCAGTATATGAACTGAATAATGCAATGAATCAGGCAAAAGGGAAATAAAATTGAGGAAATACTACAGAATGTTAAATAAAAGTTACAGTGATTAAATATATGAGGGATAATTAAGAAATATGGTGATTAAGTCCAACACAAAACTAGCAGAAGTTCTAAAATCAGTTAACATAAGAAACAGAGAAGAAATCATCAGAGACATTAATAAAATAATATCCCTTAGCTGAACAAATATCTGAGTTTTCAGACTGAAATAGGTCCACAGAGTAATGTACAGAGTTCAAAGTGTTAAAAAAAGATTCATAGCGAAACATACGCTGATGAAATTTCAGAAACTTAAGTATAAGGCTTTCTAAAAAGATGTCAGAGCAGAAAAACAAGGGACCTACTAAGGAATCAGATGTACATCTAACCCTTTACCAGAACTGCTGGATACTAGACGTCAACAGAATAATGCCTGATAAAAACTATTTTATACCAATAGTTTATACCCAGTCAGATGACCAATTCTGTGAAAAAAGAAAAAAAATGCAAATGCGAGGAAAATTTTCCCACCACATGTTCATATTTTTAAAGTTCTATTAAAAGTATTTTTACAAAAAACGATTGCTTCAAGTTATGTCAGAGTGTTCTGCCTATGGTTTCCTCTAGGAAGTTGTATAGTGTCCACTCTTAAACTAAGGTCTTTAATCCATTTTGAGCTTAGTTTTGTACATGGTGTTAGAGAACATTCTAATTTCATTCTTGTATATGCAGCTATCCAGTTTTTCAGCACCTCTTATTGAAGAGACTGTCTTTTCTCCACTATATATTCTTGCCTCCTTTGTCACAGATTAATTGACTGTGAGTATGTGGGTTTATTTCTGGGTTCTCTATCCTGTTCCATTGATCTATGTGTCTGTTTCTGTGCCAGTACCATACTGTTTTGATTACTGTAGCTTTGTAGTATAGTGTGAAAACAGGAAGCATGACTCTTCCAGCTCTGTTCTTCTTTCTCAAAATTGTTTTGGCTATTCAGGATCTTTTGTGTTTCCATACAAATTTTAAAATTATTTGCTCTAGTTCTGTGAAAAATGCCATTTGTAATTTCATAGGGATTGCACTGAATCTGCAGATTGCCTTGGGTAGTATGGTCATTTTAACAATATTGATTCTTCCAGTCCAAGAACACGATATATCTTTCCATCTGTTTCTGTCATCTTCAATTCCTTTCATCAATGTCTTATAGTTTTTGGAGTACAGGTCTTTGCCTCTTCAGGTAGGTTTATTCCTAGGTATTTTATTCCCCTTGATGCAATGGTAAATGGAATTGTTTCCATAATTTCCCTTTCTGACATTTCATTGTTAGCATATAGAAATGCAACAGATTTCTGCATATTAATTTTGTACCCTGCAACTTTACCAAGTTCACTGATGAGCTCTAGTGGTTTTCTGGTGACACCTTTAGGATTTCCTATGTATAGTATCATGTCATCTGCAAACAGTGACAGTTTTTACTTCTTCCTTTCCAATTTGGATTCCTTTTTTTTTTTTTCTTCTCTGATTACCATGGCTAGGACTTCCAAAACTACGTTGAATGAAAGTGGCAAGCATGGGCATCCTTGTCTTGTTTCCCATCTTAGAGGGAATGCTTTCAGCTTTTCACTGTTGAGTATGATGTTATCTGTGGGCTTATCATATATGGCCCTTATTATGTTGAGGTAGGTTCCCTCTATACCCACTTTCTGGAGAGTTTTTATCATAAATGATGTTGAATTTTATCAAAAGCTTTTTCTGCATCAATTGAGATGATCATATGGCTTTTATTGTTCAATTTGTTAATGTGGTGTGTCAGACTGATTTGGGATACTGAAAAATCCTGGCATCCCTGAGATAAATCCCACTTGATCATGGTGTATCATCCTTTTAATGTATTGTTGGATTCAGTTTGCTAGTATTTTGTTGAGACTTTTTGCATCTATGTTCATCAGTGATATTGGCTGGTAATTTTCATTTTTTGTAGTATCTTTGTCTGGTTTTGGTATCACGGTGATGGTGGCCTCAAAGAATGAGTTCGGAAGTGGTACTTCCTCTGCAATTTTTTGGATTAGTTTCAGAAGGATCCGTGTTAACTCTTCTCTAAATGTTTGGTAGAATTCACCTGTGAAGCCATCTGGTCCTAGACTTTTGTTTGTTGGAAGTTTTTAAATAACTGATTCAGGGCCTCCCTGGTGGCGCAGTGGTTGAGAGTCCGCCTGCCGATGCAGGGGATACGGGTTCGTGCCCCGGTCTGGGAGGATCCCATATGCCGTGGAGCGGCTGGGCCCGTGAGCCATGGCCGCTGGGCCTGCGCATCCGGAGCCTGTGCTCCGCAACGGGGGAGGCCACAGCAGTGAGAGGCCCGCATACCGCAAAAAGAAAAAAAAAAAAAAAAATAACTGGTTCAATTTCAGTACTGGTAATCAGTCTGTTCATATTTTCTATTTCTTCCAGGTGCAGTCTTCAGAGATTGCACCTTTCTAAGAATTTGTACATTTTTTTCTAGGTTGTCCACTTTAGTGGCATAGAGTTGCTCATAGTAGTCTCTTAGGATCCTTTGTATTTCTGTGGTGTCCGTTGTAAGTTCTTTTTCATTTTTGATTTTATTGATTCGGGCCCTCTCTCTTTTTTTCTTGATGAGTCTGGCTAAAGATTTATCAATTTTGTTTATCTTTTCAAAGAACCAGCTTTTAGTTTCATTGATTTTTTTTGACTGTATTTCATTTATTTCTGCTCTATTTTTCGGATTCCTCTCCTAAAGTAAAGAAAATATAAGCAAAAATAAACAAATGGGACCTAATTAAACTTAAAAGCTTTTGCACAGCAGAGGAAACCATCCACAAAATGAAAAGACAACCTATTGAATGGGAGAAAATATTTGCAAATGATATGACCAATATAGGGTTCATATCCAACATGTATAAACAGCTTATAAAACTCAACATCAAAAACAAACAACCCAATTAAAAAATGGGCAGAACTGAATAGACATTTTTCCAAAGAAGAAATGCAGATAGCCAATAGGCATATAAAAAGATGCCTAACATCAGTAATCATCAGGGAAATGCAAATATTGGGTGGGCCAAAAAGTGCCTTCAGTTATTAAGGAAAAATAAAAGACACATCTTTCATTTTCACCAAGAACTTTATTGAACAACATATTCACCCATTTGTTCCACTACCTTCTGCCATTTTTCAGGCAAATTCATGATTCCATCTTCCCATAACATTTTATCTTTTTGAGCAAAGAACTGTTCCAGGTGCCTTTTACAGTCTTCCGGGGAATTGAAAGTTTTTCCATTAAGAGAACTTTGTAAAGACCAAAATAAACGGAAATCCAAAGGTGCAATGTCTGGTGAATAGGGCAGATGAATCACAACTTCCCAGCCCAGCTGTAACAGTTTTTGCCTGGTCATCAAAGAAACATGTGGTCTTGTGTTATCCTGGTGGAAGATTAATGCATTTTCTGTTGACTAATTCTGGATGCTTTTGTTGACTGCCACTTTAGGTTGGTCTAATTGGGAGCGCTACTTGTTGGAATTAATCCTTTGGTTTTCTGGAAGGAGCTCATAATAGAGGACTCCCTTCCAATCCCACCATATACACAACATCACCTTCTTTGGATGAAGACCAGCCTTTGGTGTGGCTGGTGGTGGTTCATTTCGCTTGTCCCATGATCTCTTCCATTCCACATTGTTGTACAGTATCCACTTTTCATCACCCATCACAATGTGTTTTGAAAATGCAACGTTTTCATTACGTTTCAGTAGAGAATCGCAGGTGGAAATATGGTCAAGAAGATTTTTTGCACTTAACTTATATGGAACCCAAACATCAAAGTGAGTCACATAACCAAGTTGGTGCAAATGATTTTCAGTGCTTGATTTGGATATTTTGAGTATGTTGGCTATCTCCCACGTGGTATAATGTTGATTGTTCTCAATTACCGTTTCGATTTGATTGCTATCAACTTCAACTGATCTACCTGACCATGGAGCATCATCCAGCGAGAAATCTCCAGCACGAAACTTTGCAAACCACTTCTGACATGTTCAATCAGTCACTGCACCTTCTCCATACATTGCACAAATCTTTTTGTGCATTTCAGTTGCGTTTTTACCTTTCTTGAAATAATAAAGCATAATATGCCAAAAATGTTGCTTTTCTCTTCCATCTTCAATATTAAAATGGCTACACAAAAATTTACCCATTTTGATAAGTCTTTCTTTATATGCATGCTGATATGACAGCTGTCACATACAATCTAACAAAATTGTTTTGAAGAAAGTTAAAGACAACTAAGTGCTACTAGAGCCATCTTACAGAAAAAACTGAACGAACCTTTTGGCCCATCCAATAAAAACCACAGTGAGATATCACTCCACACCTGTCAGAATGGCTATCATCAAAAAGTCAACAAATAACAAATGTTGGTGAGGATGTGCAGAAAAGAGAACCCTTGTACACTGTTGTTGAGAAAGTAAATCGGTGTGGAAAACACAGTGGAGTTTTCTCAAAAAACGAATGGCAGAGATACCATGTGACCCAGCAATTCCACTCCTGGGTATATACCAAACAAACAAACAAACACTAATTCAAAAAGATACATGCATCCCAATATTCAAAGCAGTGTTATTTACAATGCCAAGGTATGGAAGCAACCTAAGTGTCCATCAACAGATAAATGGATGAAGAAGATGTGATATATATATATATATATATATATATATATATATATATACACACTATATATATATACAAATATATATATAATGGAATACTACTCAGCCATAAAAAAGAATGACATTTTGCCATTTCCAGCAACACGGATGGACTTGGAGGGCATTATGCTAAGTGAAATAAATCAGACAGAAAGATAAATACTGTATGATATTGCTTATATGTATCATCTAAAAATACAGCAAACTAATTAACATAACACGAAACAAGCAGACCCACATATATAGAAAATAAACTAGTGGTTACCAGACATGAGGGGAAAGGGGAATATAGGGGTGGGGGAGTGGGAGGTACAAACTCTTGGGTGTAAGACAGGCTCAAGGATATATTGTACAATACGGGGAATATAGCCAATATTTTGTAATAACCGTAAATGGAAAGTAACCTTTAATATTGTATAAAAATTTTAAGTACTTTAGCAAAATAATTTTTAAATGAAAGAATAATATGAGAATTTTAAACAGTGGTGATACCATATGATCTGTAAGAAGAAAATAAATCTCCAAAGAAATAAAAATAAATACATTATGGCTGCAACTAGAGAAAACCCGCATGCAGCAACAAAGACCCGACATAGCCAAAAATAAATTAATAAATAAATACATTTTTAAAAATAAAGAAAATAAATAAATAAATACACAAGACTTTGGAAACTGAGACATTTACCTCTTAAGCAGTAGGTGATTAACATCAGATTTATATTTGTTACTCTATAGATCCAATTGCAATCCTTGATTTTTCCATGAATAATAACAGTTAGATTTTTATCTCTTTCATGGTGCTTACAACAATGCCCATGAAAAAGCTGTTTTCTAAAGATTTGATTCATCTTGGATTATTCTTTTATCACAGTATTTTTCATGACAGAATTAATTGTTCTAAACATGTTTATTAACTTGTCAAGGGAATATTTATCATTTCCTTTGTTAGATGTAGCTGAATGATGTTTTCTACCTAACTAACAAGTATGCCTTAGTTTCTCCTTGTGAATGAGGAATGATAAATGCCTCTTTTGCCTCTGGCTCTTCCTCTGTAAACTGGACACAATATAGATTCTTTCTAAATTTCGTATGAAATCAAACAAATGGGTTATTTGTAAATCAATATAATTTATGTAACATGGTTTTGCATGTTATCTGTCTCAGAATAAGCATCCAGTATAATATTGCTATTTCATACAGTATAATTAGAATTAGAAAACAGAAGTAAACTATATTCAACGCATAAAGGGGAAGCAAAAGTCATAGAGATCTTCCTATATCTCACAAATATTTTCATTTATTTATAGGAATATGCTTTAAAGTCTCAAGACATTTAGTAGATTTCATGCTTATTTATATAGTAAGAGAATTTTCATAAGGGTATAATTTTAGCTTCCTTACTTAGAAAAATTCTGAGGAACTTATATAAGAGCCAATGTTTCAACCATTCCCTTTAATAATACTGTAACTAGCAAGCTAATGAGTATTCACTTCTCTAAAATATCCTAAAGTTCAACTGGGCAGCTTCAAAATTTTTCATATGACTGTTGATTAAAACTTTTATTTGTACCTTGTATCCATTTCATTTTTTTTACTTTCCAAAAGAATATATTGTATAAAGGACTCATATCTAGGATATATAAAGCACTCTTAAAACTCAACAATGAGAAAACAAGCAACCTAACTTTATATATGTGTGTATACACACACACACACACACACACAATCTATAAGAACAAAAGAAAGAAAAATACATATACACATATTTTTACCAAAGAAGATATACAGATGGCAAATAAGCATATGAAAAGATGCTCAACATCATATGTCATTAGAGAGATACAAATAAAACCACAATGAGATATAACTACACACCTATTAGAAGAGCTAAAATCCGATAACTGACAATACCAAACGCTGTTGAAGTGCAACAAGAACATACATTCATTGCTAGTGAGAATATAAAATGATACAGTTATTTGGGAAGACAGTTTGACAGTTTCCTACAGAGCTAAGCATAGTTTTACAATAGGATCAGGCAATCATATTCCCCAGCTAATTGAAAACCTATATTCACACAAAGGCCTATACCCAAATGGTTATAGCAGCTTTTTTTATAATTGTCCCAAACGGGAAATAATCATATCATATTATCCTTCAACAGGTGAATGGATAAACAAACTTGGTATTCGAGATGATGGATACTTCAGGGGATAAAAGGGAAGAAACTATAGATTCACAGAACAACATGGATGAATCCTAAATGCATGTTGCTAAGTCAAAGAGGCCAAATTCAAAAGTCTACATATTGTATGATGCCGTTTATTCAACATTCTGGAAAAGACAAATTATAGGGATGGAAGACAAATCAGCATTTGTCAGAGGTTGGGAGTGAATGACTACAAAGGCCACTCACAGAGAATATTTTAGGTTGATGAAACTGTACTGTATGGTACTAGGCATAAGATACATGACTACGCATCTGTCAAAACACGTAGAATAGTACATCAAAGGGTGAACTTTAATGTATGCAATTTTTAATCAGAGTATCCTGGATGTAATGCATACTGTGACAAATAAATTTAACTGTATTCCCAATATATGATAAAACGGCACTGAAGGGGGTGGAGAAAAAGGAACTGACATAAGTGACTTTGGAAAATGATGTTCTGATTGGTAAATCTAAGACTAGGTGCAAAAATAACTGTACATAAACACCATTTTAGTTGGTAAGTTTGTTTCTCACAGGAATACAGTTAAGAAATATGAAAACACATTTACACTAGTGTAGAACAAATAAGTAAATAAATGGTAAATAATTTGAGTCAGGTTTCTCACTGTTAGTAACAGAAGTTACAAATAAGCAAGAGGCAAAAGCTAGAATGAACCATGTGATACTGGATTAGAGTCAGACATTAGTATGAACTCACGTTTAGTTTAATAGGTATAGAGATAGACACCTATAGAAAGGATTATAGATATGTGTATACATTGGTTAATATACATGCATATATTCCATAACTCTGCGGAGAGACTAGAAACAATGACACCAAGTAGCAACAAACACAGCTAGCATCCAGGCCTTAGTTTCTAAACATGGTTCTCCAAAATGACAAAAACCAGACATCCTTGGAGAAATGACTAATTCTAGGCCTGGGGCAATGAAAACACAAGATGAGCCTGGAGCATTATGTAGGGACAGGAAATAAGGCAGCACTCAAAAATCAAAAGGATACAGGCAGATCAAAGGGACACAAGAACCCAACTGAAGGAGCACCTGATGGCCTAAGCTGGAACAATTTGAGTCATAAAATTAATTAAACTTTAAAGTTATATAGAGAAATATAAAATAAATATTCATGAGTCCATACTGATAGAAATAACTGAATACATAGATAAATGGGGGAAAAGGTACAAATCTTTCTTACAAAGAATTTCAAATAACATATGTAAGTACTCTTCCCTCCAGGAGATGGGGCTTAAGCTCCCTCTTCGGAGTATTGGCTGGATTCCAAAAAATAGATTATGGAAAGGGAACAATAGTAACTTCACAGTGAAGAAATCTGGCAGACCTCACCTTAACCAAGTGATCAAGGTTAACATCACCAGTAAGTCATGACTGACACAAGGTGATGAGAAAGACATTTCACCTCTATGGTAATCTTCCCCAAAACCCCCAAAACCCTGGTCTGTCTAATCATGAGAAAAACAGCAAACAAAGCCAAATTCAGGGCCATTCTACAAAAGCCTGGCCAGTACTTCTCAAAATTATAAAGGTCATGGGAAACAAGGAAAGGCTGGGAACCTGTCAGAGACCATAGAAGAGAGATGATAACTAAATTCAATGTGATATACTTGATTAGGTCCGAGAACAGAAAAAAGACATAATTGTAAAAAAAAAAAATCGATAAATCTGAATAAAGTCTGGAGTTTAGCTAAAAGTAATGCACCGCTGTCTTTTTAGTTTTAACATATGTACTACGTAAAATAGTAACATTAGAGTAAGATGCGTGAAGAGTATATGAGAACTCTCTGTACTATTTCTGCAACTGTTTGATGAATCTAATATTCTCAAAAGAAGGTTTAGTTTTTGTTTAAGTGCATAGTTGCATTGCATTATGATGAATCAACACAGAATAGCTATTAAGCATAGTAGAAACTGTAGCTCCTGTAAAGTGCAGATTTGCAAAACCCCCTCTCTCCATATAAATTGTATCAGAATTTTCTAGAAATGGAGCCAAGAACCTGCATTTCATATAGCTATAGGTGAATCTTATGCACACCAAAATGGATTCCATTTCTAGAGCCCTGTGCCTTTTATAGTCCCAAAAGACTTTTTTTTTTTTTTTTTTTTTTTTTTTGCGGTATGCGGGCCTCTCACTGTTGTGGCCTCTCCCGTTGCGGAGCACAGGCTCCGGATGCGCAGGCCCAGCGGCCATGGCTCACGGGCCCAGCCGCTCCGCGGCATATGGGATCCTCCCAGACCGGGGCACGAACCCGTATCCCCTGCATCGGCAGGCGGACTCTCAACCACTGCGCCACCAGGGAGGCCCCCAAAAGACTTTTAAAGGCTTTAAAAACCAAAGTAGTAATGGTATTATCCAAGGTAACCAAATTTGAAGAAAGTCAAAATTCAGCATATGCAAGATAGTAAGGAAAGATAATATGTATATAACTGGTGGGCACACAGGATAACAGGGTCATGATAGTTTGGCAAGTGGATTCAAAGTATGGTAAGTATCCAAGTGGCAGCTCAAAGACTAAAAGTGGAAGCAACTTGCTTATTCAATCAACCCTTCCTGGGTTGAAGAAAAGTGATATTGCTATGGAGTGCAGAGAAATTACAACGGGCCTGTTCAATCAATAGGCAACAACTGCCTTAGTATGAAGTGATACTACTCCAAAAATGAAGAGTGCTGTACTGACAACCAAAACCAACACCACTAAGCTAATAAACAAATGCTCAAGCAAGTTGAAAGGCTCTGACTGGAGTGTTCTATAATGAACAGATGAACAAGGGAATGAGAATAAACTATGAAAATCAACGTGATGAAACTCACTGGTTAAATGAAGCCTAATTGGTCTCAAGTATGACATCCTGTGTGTCTCTGCCCACCCTCAGTTGCCTACCACATTTACTGTGGTAGAATTCATGCTGGCTCAGGGCACCAGTTTTGAGCCCCAACAGATTCAAGTAGTCCACAACCTTGCTGCCTCCTCCACCCACACAGCATATGCCAGCCCTCCTCTGACACCCAATCACATTCCCTCTGAATGAACCCACTTCGGCATTCTTCTGCCTGCATCAGCTAGCCCTCACTCATGTTTACCATTTATGATGGTTAATTTTACATGTAAACTTAGTCTATGGTGCCTGGTTCTTTGGTCTAGAAGCTGCTGTGAAGGTGTATTTTAGATGTGATTAACTTGTAAATCAGTAGACTTTGAGAAAAGCAGATGATTCCTCCCTAGTGTGCTGGACGTCATCCAATCAGTTGAAGGCCTTCAGAATGAAGACTGAAGTCCTCCCATGAATAAAGAACTATGCCTCCAGACTGCAATAGAGAAACTCTGTCTGAGTTTCTAGCTTTGGGACTCAAGACTGCAACATGAACGTTTACCTTAATTTCCAACCTGCTGACCTACCCTGCAGATTTCTGACTTGCCAAGCCCCAAAATCACATAAACCAAAGCCAATAGACAATTCCTTAAAAGAAATCTCCCCTCCCCACATATATACATTTGATCCTTGGACAACATGGGGGTTAGGGTGCAGTTAAAAACTGCATAATCCGGTTCTGCGTCCGCAGATTCAACCAACCACGAATCGTGTAGCACTGCAGTATTTACTGAAAAACATCCGTGGATAAGTGGACCCACACAGTTCAAACCCATATGGTCCAAGGGTCAACCGCAATACGATAGCTTACCCTATTATATAAAATACAATAACCTATTATATATCCAATCCAATACAATATAATATAAATATCCTATTAGGTCTGTTTCTCTGGAGAACCCTAACTAATACACTATTCTGATCATTTTTCTACCAGTAACACTGTAACCATCTTCTCTTATAATGAAATACACTGCAGCTATTTTACCATTGCTACACCCAATGATATTTTTTCTTAGTAAGGTATGATATTTAGATAAGTTATAATCAATATATAGACTGAGAGATTCCCATTTTGTTCTTTGCATCAAATAGCATAGAATCAATATTCCATATCCTGGCTGAGTATCAGAATCACTTGTGGCACTTCTTAAAAGTACAGTTGATCCTTGAACCACACGGACTTGAACCGGGTGGGTTCACTTAATCTACAGTACTACTCAGTCTGGGGTTGACTGAATATGAAGATGTTCAACCATAGATACGGAAGGCCGATTGTAAAGTCATACTTGAATTTTCGACTGTGTGAGGGTCCACACCCTTAACCCCAAAGTTGTTCAAGGGTCAACTGTACATATGCCAGAGTTCAACCCCGAACTTGCTGAATCAGAATTTCCTCAACTGATTTTGATTCACAGCCAACGGCTGGAATCCCTGGGCATAAAATCATTTGACCACAGTATCTGCAACAGGATCTAGTCCAAGGTCACTTTTTTAAATAGAGAACTTGAGGTTAAGGGAGAATAAATTACTTATTCAAATTCCCAAAAAGGGTAAGAATGAACAGTATCAGGCTGCTATGTTTTTCATATTTCTATTAAGTACCTTTTATTTTCTTATATAGACATTTCCAGAAAAAAGATAACAAGTGGCATTCCAATCACTCAGTGCACACAGTTATGCATATCTTATCATCTGATCCACAGCTCCAGTTCACTAATATAGATAGATTATAATATTTAGAAAATAAAAAGAGGCAGCTCTATTTTATAAGGTAGTTCATGCCATGTACACATCAAACTATCTGGTATATAGTTAGAAGACCTTGTAAATAGCTAAAATCTTGGCTAGTAATTGTGTTGTAATAAAACTTTGAGGACATGTAAATGGTACTATGTTATGTTTGATGATTTAATCAAAGAAGGGTGACCTCACTTTCCTAGTGATGGAACTTCGGTAGATGCATTCAAAGAGCTAACATAAATCTTAGCTTATTTTCTAGTAGCTAGCAAAAAACTTCCAAAATCACTTCATATTGTGGATATGAAAACACAAAATCATCAATAACCTCAGTTTTTCACTACCGCTGACTTCTAACACTCCATGGCTTCTAATACAACATTTGTATTTTTTAAAGAATTAAAAATGGACAGAGTATATACATACACAATCAGCTAAGATGCATGTTTCCACTAGTGTCTGCTTTACCTAACTAACGTCCAATATTGGAAGGGTAGGCAAAAATATTCAATATTATTATTATTTTTAAATTATACCACTCTAACCCTAATTATAAAATACAGAATACTATTTTATATTAATAATCATATCTCTTTATAATAATTTACTACATATATATTCATACTACAATCCACATTAAGGTACAAATTTTAGCGAACATTAACATTCGTGATCAAAGCCCAATATGTACGTACGAATCTGTGCACTCCATACATACGTACACACAGAATGGTTTTCTAAGATGTCACTGAACGTAGCGCAAAATGTGAATTGAGATGTTATTTTGTAGAGAGTTCTAATATTATATTATTACCTGTTTTCTCTTGTTCATTTGACCCAACAGCATTCTTTTGCAACAAGATAGTCTGAGGGATGCTCTACATCATCCAGCTATGAAACAGAGTTTTATAAACCCAAGTGTCCCATAGAGACATTTACTCCAAGGAACTGGTATAATTCAAAATGTAATCTAACCAAACATGCTTCATAGTCTGGCTAGGAGAAGCAATACCATGGTTTATAGAATAGTGTCTCTGGAAAGAAAAGGAAGTGGACTCTTGGTTCTGCATAAAATCTTGTTAATCCTATTTCCATTTCCCCCTCCTACATTTGTAACAACTGAATAAACTGATTATGTTTTTTTATCTTGTAGCTGCAATCTCTGTAGACAGACTGATTAAAATACTTACATTGATGTGATCAATATAGTTACCAATCAATAACGCTCCAGGAATTGATTTTTATAATCTGAGGAATTCTGCACCTTGTTTCATTTATATACTATTGTCTTTTTTTCTAAAAATTAGGGATTGTTAATGTGGAAAATAAAAAAAAAAGGATTAAGGGGGAAGGGCCACGAAGGGAAAACTGCAGTTCTCTACAGCATAACTGAGGAATACATGTGATTAAGGAAAAAGTGATGATTTGGGGGGGGGGATAAAAGCGTGGATAATTGATAGAGAACTCGTGAAAGAGGGAAGCAATTGTAAATAGATTATTGTGGATGTGGAACTGACATTTCCAGTTATCATTACTGTTTTTTGTCCTTGACAGTTAAGATCTGAGGAATGTTAAGCAATGTTTCAATAGCTGCATGTATAAGAAAATAATATTCCCGCCACCAGAAGCTGCTCTAGTACAGCTTCCCCCTTCTACTCTAGGCCATGGACTCTACCACACAGACACTCAAAGGCAAGAAGAGTGTTATCCCTTAAAATTGTCAGTAGTTCTCTTCCCCTCAGCTCCCAGTTCCAACAGCCTCTTCCCTTTCTAATGGGCTGCCTTTAGCCTCACCTTCCTTCCCAGATCCAGCAGTTACTCCACAATAGATCTGCATTGCACGTCCTGTAAAGGAATGCAAGGTTTTGTCTTGGCGTTCAGTCTCTCTTCCAAGAGATACACACACACACACACACACACACACACACACACACACATATAATGTATAAATTCATATTACTGCCAGTGGTTTCAAAGAATCACTTTTCTGGCAGAAGAAAATCAAGGGATTACATTACTAATGGAGCATTGAGTCATACAGCTGACAGTATTTGGCAGATTATTAATGAGCCTTTAATCCTGGGTTGTTTGTCATGTATGAAATCAGAACTGAAGAGCACCATCTACATTAGCAAAAGCAGGTTGATAATCTTTCTATTTAAAGAACGTATGCCAATCTTTTAATTCACTTTATAATAAATGAGATTTAAAATCATTTGGGCAGAAAGTTACTAAATATCAGATATTTCCTAGAAATTTGAAACTTTAAATAGGTTTAACTGACCTTAACTACTCAGATATATTTGGAAAATGGCAAAAGACTTCAAGAAAATAAGTCAAAAGGACATTGTTTATTTTTCATGTATGAACTGAAATATAAAAAGGTCAGAGGAAAAGTAATAAATGTGAGTAATACACAGGAAACACTTTACAAAACATTTACTTTGGAAACTGCTTTTTGCTGAGTTTAACAGTGGTTGGTTGAGGTATCATATTTTTATAAAAAAGGAAATCAGCAAATAAGTCATTGAGAATATGGTTTAAAAGTTTAGAAAATTAGGGCTTCCCTTGTGGCGCAGTGGTTGAGAGTCCGCCTGCCGTTGCGGGGGACACGGGTTCGTGCCCCAGTCCGGGAGGATCCCGCATGCCGCAGAGCGGTTGGGCCCGTGAGCCATGGCTGCTGGGCCTGTGCATCCGGAGCCTCTGCTCCGCAGCGGGAGAGGCCACAACAGTGAGAGGCCCGCGTCCTGCAAAAAAAAAAAATTTAGAAAATTAAAATGTGAGAGCACATTACTTATGTCAAATTATGAAGAATAATGATTACATTAAATACAAGCTTATTAACACATTGGGTTAATAGTATAGTAAGGTATGGAATCATAAGGAACATTTTATAAGGATTTTGCATTTTTTTCCTAACTTGTTTGGAAAAACTTACACTTGATTTTAGTGAAACAAAGTATCTACACCTTCAACCAAGACATTCTGGATTTGTAGGTTGACTAACACCATTCCACCAAAATTATTTTCCCTAAACCTAATTGCTATGTAGGAAAAGGTATGAGAACGTCTGTAGCAATTTCTGTATCTGTGACAATAGTAGTAAAGATTTCAAACAAAATATTATTGAATATATATGAATATTTCAATATATATATACATATTCTATTATCAACTCATTAGCATCTAATTTTACATCCATCACATATACATTCTGTCAATGAACATAGTGAACTGAAACCGACTCTAGGGCCCATGAGATTAAAGTCAACGCCTGTTGCAATCATTCAGCATTTAGCACAAAGCTGGAATATATTAGGTCCTAGATAGTTATTGACTAGATATATGGTGTGTCCATGCCATTCTAACTCAGTGTTCTCTACCTGTATTGGTGAATTCCATGGATCTGTTCTTGTGTTTACATCCAAATGAAAAATGACTGGAAGCATTTTCAGAATTATCTGGATCTGTCTATAGCTCAATGCAGCAGCACAAACTCACTGTCCATGCCTGCGTGTGTGTTTTGAATCACACTGAGTGTGACTGCTGCTAGGCTGGCATGTTCTAGTGTAAAAAGGACAACTGTCGCATGTCCACCCTTATAGTCACATTTTACCAGCTGCAAACACTAAAATTTCCTTTTAAAGTGATGACTGGGAGGTGAAAAATAGTTTAATAGAATGAAACTCAAAGGGAAGAGTGTTATCCCTTAAAATTCTGTCAGTAGTTCTCTTCCCCCTCAATTCCCAGTTTGAACAGCCTCTTCAGTTATTGAAGTTACTGAGGCTTTTAATGGTATTTCATGAAATCAACAAACTGCATCAGAATTACTTTTCACAAACTAATAAAAAAGAACATGGACAGACACTATTTGAATGATGACTTCCACTACCTGAAAGCAAAAGTACATTATGAATCATCATATGAGCTAAAGTACGTCATGTCTTCAGTACAGAAGGGCGGTAGAGCACTGAGATCTTTCACGGATGTCGGGACACAGACACGGCGCACTCGAAAGGGAACCTGCATCTCGTCAACTAGTGTGTTCTCAGTGACAAGGGACTGTGTTTAAGACAAAAAGCATAATCGGGTGCATAATTGGAACTTCTTAATTTTAATAGTTTTATAGTTGTATTTGCATATATTTACAAATTGTCTGGTTTACAGTTATAAAAGCATACCAATTTCTATGCCTGGTTTTATGTTTATGCATATTAAACTAAAATTATAATAGTAATTTATCACCATTGGGTGTCTTTGATTTTTTTTCCTTCTAAAGGAAATAGAGTTTAAATATATATTCAACATCTACTCCCACTCATTTTTTTAATTTGGAGAAATAATGAAACTAAAGCTTTTCATAGGCCACTCAATATTTTAATTTATATTTTTGAGCCCCTACTATGTGAAATTTAGCATCACAAGTTGAACAGTCTTTGTTCTAATGGAGCTCATGGTCCAGCCAAACTTCCCAAACTACCCAGAGAGGAATCCAATTCAGAGTGTCACTCTCTGCTATTTATAAGCTCTGTGTTTGATCATGTTACATACTTTAATTCACAATTTCTTTATCTGTGAAATATGGGTAATAATAATCAAATCTAATCCAGTACCTGTAATAATGAGGTAATGCAGAGTGAACAGCCCAGAGATATAGAATATCGATGTATCACTTTTCACTACCTCTCATTAAATGATTGATTTATACATATGTATACACACACACACACACACACACACACACACAAAACACAGAGAGTGAGATAAGCCACCGACTGCTGCTACTTATGGTCTACTTCCTTAAGATTATACCATTGATCCTACTTCATCTATTAATTTTCAAAGAAGGAATTATATGTAACATTTACTAGCACTTAGCTACAAAAGAAATACAAATATGAGGAGCTTATAGAACAAGTTTTTATGTTAGTACCTATAAAATACCTGTCATATAATAGGTGCTCAATAGAAATATGCTGAATGAATGAATGAGAGCTAATCATTGACACGGAGTCAGAACTTATTGTCTAATATCAGTTGTGTAACTATTAGTTCTGTAACATTTGTAAATTAATGAAGGGAACTGAAAGTCAAAACAGTTTTTGCAGATTATAGCATGAGAATTTTTATTTGTTGACTCTGCATTTATCATGAGTAATACTGTGATAGCTAATTTTTATATGTCAACTTCAAAGGGGGTACCCAGATATTTAGTCAAATGTTATCGTTTGTGCCTGAAAGGGTGTTTTTCCATGAGGTTAACATTTGAAATAGTAGACTAAGTAAAGCAGATTGCTTTCCTTAAAGTCGATGAGCCTCATACAATCATTTGAAGGCCTGAATAAAATAAAAATGCTGACCTTCCTCTGAGTAAGCAGGAACTCCTCTTGCCTGACTGCCTTGGAGCAGGGACATTGTTTTTTCCTGCCTTCAACTTGAATTTCCTGGGTCTTGAGCCTCCTGGCCTTTGGACTGGACCTACACCATGGACTCTCCTGGTCTCAAGTACGGCAACTGCAGATTTTGAGACTTGTCAGCCTCCATAATCACGTGAGCTAATTCCTTATTTTATATAATATACAAATATATCTTCTATTGGTTCTGTTTTTCTGGAGAATCCTAACATAATACCAACACTGACCACAAACATTTCAAAGAAACCTTCATCTTATAGTCCTATATTGATATTTTAAAAGACATTATCTTAGCACAGACCAAGTTATAAACTATAAAATTTGATTATCAAATTTTTTTTAATTTCGGGGGCTTCCCTGGTGGCACAGTGCTTAAGAAACCACCTGCCAATGCAGGGAACATCCGTTCGAGCCCTGGTCCGGGAAGATCCCACATGACACGGAGCAACTAAGCCCATGTGCCACAACTACTGAGCCGGCATGCCACAACTACTGAAGCCCAAGCACCTAGAGCCCGTGCTCCGTAACAAGAGAGGCCATCGCAATGAGACGCCCATGCACTGCAACAAAGAGGAGCCCCCACTCGTTGCAACTAGAGAAAGCCCACATCCAACAAAGACCCAATGCAGCCAAAAATTTAAAAATAAAATAAATACATTTAAAAAATAAAATTTAAAAATTTTCTAAAAACATCATCTGCTCTGAAGTTTTTTCATTCTGTGTTTGTATTTAGCTTTACATTCCTCATTAAAGAAAAACTGGATGCAATGTTTTTGTTTAGATATATGTATATTTCCTTCATGGAAATTTGAGGTTCCAGTTCATGCTAGTTTATTGATTTCCCTTTAAAAAGTTAGATTTTAAACCTTAGGTTTCTCTTAGTTATAACATGTATTTTAACATTATCTTCTAACCTAGGGAGTAATGATGAGGGATAAAAAATCTGAGAAACACCATTATCACCCCTTAGTAGACATAGAACCATTCAATAGTATTATTTTAATATTTGAAGAGTAAAGTTGTCCAGATAAATTAATTATTAAATGATCTTGGGACATAAGGAGAAAATGTTCTACAAAATCAAGATTTCTTCTATTTAAATAGATTCTTCCAGTGAAGTCTACAATGGACTATTCCAAGGAAATTTTTGAAAGATTGCAATTATATTAAGACTAAACACTGGTGTTAAGCAAACATAGAATACAATTTTATCTCACTGAGAAACTGATCATGTAGTTCTTTTCCATCTCTAATGTATGATCCTATCATTAACATCAACTTATCAAATAGACATTGTTATTATTCTATTTCTTTACAGACTCAACAATTAAATGCCTCTAAAATTGCTCAGATAAGTGTACAAAGTGACAGTTGATATTTGATCCTTTGCTTCCTTCATAAACAATGATTATAGCACAGCATGAGCTTTCAAAGAGAAATAAAGGGACCCCCCCAAAAAAGTACATTAGTCAAAGTCATGGTAATAAAACTGTAAGTGAAAACAGCTATTTTATCCAAAAACTTTAAAACCATTGAGAGCACTTAAAACAGTCCATCACTCTTTCTTGTACCTTGAGAACAGAGACCATGTCTGATTCTTCTGTGTATCTCCAGAGTCAAACACTGACACATATTTGGAATACTGTCTAGAAATGGCTGTTGAATTAATTAATTATAAATACCTAGATTGGTCTTATGTCTTCCACTATAACATCCTTAACTTCTAAGAAAATATTGACTTATACATGTGTAATATCTTATACGTATTTACTGGAGACAAGAAAGGGAGAAAAATAGTAGTTTTTTGTTTTGTTTTGTTTTGGTCTGCTTCTCCACTAGAATACAAACCTCATGGGAACAGACTTTGTCTTTCTTTGTTACTAATATATGCCCAAATCCCATACCAGTGCCTGGGCCATACTAAGTAATCAATAAATATTTACTGAATGAATGAATGAAAGATAATTTGAGATCAATGGTATTTCCTACCACTGTGGCTCATTCCATACAACATCATTGAGGGGTTAAAAAAAATGCTTGCTGAGTGGCAGTGAAAGGACAAATGAGGCTGGAGGGGATAAATACATCCACACAGTTAAGCTCTTTCTCTAAGAATACACCTAAGCCTTTTGTTTTCTGACAAACAAAAGAGAAGTCTGCACTTACCCAAGACGAAGGAAAGTGCTAAATCACGTGAAAGGGACTCCGAGACAGGTACCGCAGGCCCCGCGGCTTCGCCTTCACCTTGGCCTTCACACCCACCACGCTGCCCGCGCCGCCCTCGCAGGTGCGCCAGAGCTACCACGCCGACTGCGAGGCCGCCGTCAACAGCCATTTCACCCTGCAGCTCCACGCCTCTTTCGTGTGCCTGGCCGTGGCCTTTTACCTCCACCGCGACGACGTGGCCTTGAAGCACTTCAGCCGGTTCTTCCTGCGCCGCTGTGGGCCCAGGGCCTGAAGCGCCTGCAGAACCAGCGCGTGGTGCCGCCTCAACTTCCAAGACATCAGGAAGCCAGTCAGTGACGAGTGCAAGAGCGGCCTCAAGGCCATGAAGTGCGCCTTGTTCCTGGAGAAGCTAGCGACCCGGAGCCTGCTCCACTGCACCAGCTGGCCACCGACAAGTGCGACCCCCACCTGCTCCACTTCCTGGCAACTCACTACCTCAGCCAGTAGGTGGCGCTCATCAGACAGCTGGAGGGTCATGTCACCACCCTGAGCATGATGGGGGCCCCAGACGTCGAGCTGGCAGGGTAACTCTTTGACAAGCTCACCCTGGGCGACAGCGACAAGAAGAAATGAGCCTGGACTGGACTTCCCCAGAGCCACGGGGTGACCAGAGCCCTGGTCACCATGCCTGCCATGCAGACGGCAAGAGTGCCCTTGCAGAAGAAGTTCACTTAAGTTTTGGTTTTGGTTTTTTTTTTTGGCAACAAGGGCAGGACTCTCTTTTCCTGGACTTTATTTTATCACTTAAGTTTTTTTCTTCCAGTTTTTCCGTTTCTTCCAATAAAGTTATTGGTTCATAAATAAATAAAGGTCTCTGGTTGATTCATGTGGGCAAATCTCTCATTTTTTAAGTTTTAAAACAGGTATCCAGGAGTTTCTGAACACAGCCATACCCCAACCAGATGCAGCTCAGGATCTCCACAGTGGGAGGGAGAAGGTGTTCCATGGGGCCCTGGAAAACACAAAATCAGTCTTCCCCTTATAAATAATGTAGGTATATGGGGGTAGACTGGGGTGGGGTGGGGTGAGGTAGGGGTACCTGGTGAACGTGGGTGCATGTGCATAGTGAAAGTATAGAACCATAGCCTGAAAATCATGATTGCAGTTGCCTCTGGGGAACAAGTGAAGGGAATGGGATTGGGCAGGGATTAAAATAAAGGGTGTCTGCAGTTTCACCTGAAATGTTTATGTGCATTAATTATGCAAATACTAATGGTTAAGTATGAGTAGCAAGATGGGGGGTGGAGGGGTTTGGAAGTCTGAATGGTGGAGTATCTCTTTGACAAGTTCACTCTGGGCAACAGTGATAATGGAAAAATGAGTGTTAGGCTGTCTTGCTCAGAAACACGGAGGTGACCTCCCATGGTCACCAATGCCTGGCATGCATGTTGTAATAACAAAACATCCACTTATATATGTTTTCTTTCTTTGTATCATATGTATATATGCATGCTTGTGTGTGTGTGTGTATACGTATATATATGTATAAACATATATATATATATATATATATATATATATATATATATTTTTTTTTTTTTTAACTCCAACAAGCAGCAGAGCTCATTTTGAAGTTCATTAGGAAGACACCCTTTGTTGAAAAGCAGTTCGGCGATCACATTACTGGAAATGATATAGCTGCTTCCTCGACCTTTCCTGAGCCTGGCTGTATTTCTGCCCTTGGGTTTCACATATCCAACTTTGATTTAGTTTTTGTTCTTTGCTACCAAGAGAACCTAAGCTAATATGTCTTATTATCAACACACTTTTACCAGCCTCCACTGTATTTACACTAGAGTAAATAGCTCTTCTAGGGTAGTAAATGACATTCTCCCCTTTATCCCTACTACAGAGTCCACTGAAAGGAAAAAGGATCAAGGGTGGAAGGGATCAAATAAGAACAATTTCCCGAATGGAAATACAGAATACTGAAGCCTGCTACCATATGCATCTCTTCTCACCTAAAAGTGTTTTCCTCATAATTTACAGAATTTTAATTCCTTAGATCAACCTTCCCAAGACTGTGTTCAGTATCAGCCAGTGCCTCAAAAACATTCACAAGTGTTCAGTGGAAAACTTGTATTAATCGAATTAGCAGGATTTTTTGGTTTGTTTTTTCAGTTTTTGTTTATTCTAGGAATTTTATGTCTGATGTAAAAAATATACATTTTGAATGTATAACGTGGGGATAAAATATTCAGTGTTTCCCAAACATTCTGATCATGGGATTCTTTTTCTACCAAATCTCACAGAACAGTATTCCAAAGAAAATAGCTTTGGAAACAACGTTAAAAGGTCCCACTGTGGGCTTCTCTGGTGGCGCAGCGGTTAAGAATCCATCTGCCAATGCAGGGGACATGGGTTTGATCCTTGATCTGGGAAGATCCCACATGCCGCGGAGCAACTAAGCCCATGTGCCACACTACTGAGCCTGTGCTCTAGAGCCCGCAAGCCACAACTACTGAAGCCTGTGCACCTAGAGCCCATGATCCGCAACAAGAGAAGCCAGCGAAATGAAAAGCCCATGCACCACAATGAAGAATAGCCCCCACTTGCCGCAACTGGAGAAAGCCCGCATGCAGCAACAAAGTCCCAACGCAGCCAAAAAATAAAATAATATAAAAATAAAATAAAATTAAAAAATAGGGCCCTTCGTGTGTTGTTCCAGAAGCACACACCTGGTAGCTAAACCTCATTCACTTTCACTTAGAGGTCATTATGAGGAACGGGAACCTTTGCTGTGAAGGTTTCAGCACAGTAAGCTTTAGACAGTAAGTGTAATGCAGGGCCCTCACCATGACAGTGGGTAGATATCACACACATTCATTTTGTTTCCTGATAGGTAACTCCCAACACTGTATTTTTCCATCTGTTCTAATTTCCATTTCTAAATGAATGGTCTCTGGGAATGATAACATTGATGTTTCTCCAGCACTTATATCAAAGTCAAGAGAAACTTTAAGGCTGCTAAGTAGTTTATATTCTTCACCTCCCTCTACCTATGTATTCATCTCACCAGCAGCAGAATTCTTCATTTATTTTCCAAGCTAGATGGCTGAATTTTGGTCAGTAATACACCTTTTGGTCAAAAACAGTCTGTGCCTGCATCTTTTTGAAAATAAGATGACTGTTCCTCTCACCAAAGCATGCTGAAATTTCTCAGAATTCAGACATTTAACTATAAGAAAAGAAATAAGGCATACATACTACAAAACACTGTAGTAATAAAGTCCAAGATTGTTAAATAAATATATAATAAGTAATGTGTTTAATGTGTAGCATGTTTTTCCTCCAGCAGAGATGATCAACATTATTCACATCATTATTTGATTTTTGAATGAGCACCTTATGGCAATGCATTCCTCTTTAGGTTCAATGCAGGACTTATCAAGTTTCTCTCCAGCCCTAAAATACATGATGCAATTCTATAAATTGAAACTGCATGATTCCCAAACAATATAGTGGGCATGAGACAATATCAAAAATCTTGTATAGGGCCTCCCTGGTGGCGCAGTGGTTGAGAGTCCGCCTGCCGAAGCAGGGGATACGGGTTCGTGCCCCGGTCTGGGAGGATCCCATATGCCGCGGAGCGGCTGGGCCCGTGAGCCATGGCCGCTGGGCCTGCGCATCCGGAGCCTGTGCTCCGCAACGGGGGAGGCCACAACGGTGAGAGGCCCGCGTACCGCAAAAAAAAAAAAAAAAAAAAAAATCTTGTATATTTTTAAAATTTAAATGTGTTCCCACAACAACCCTTAGGTATCAATTCTCATGACACCTCCACTGAATTTGATAAGGTGTCTATTTTATTCCCAGGCAGATTCAGCGTAATACAAAACTATTATTTTCTCAATATGAGAAATATTCTATCACATTAATACATGATTATATAAGGCTGGAAAATAAGAAGGTGATTAAAGCAAGCTTCTCAACAAGAATACTATTTCAGTCTGGCCCATCTTATTAACCACAACTTTCATTTGTCTACTGTTTGGCTGATTAATTCGATTCAACAGGCATTCACTCTTTTTTTTAAAATAAAGTCCAATATTCTCGACTGTTTATTCTATTTTATTTTATTTTATTTATTTATTGGCTGCGTTGGGTCTTCATTGTTGCGCATGGGCTTTCTCTAGTGGTGGCGAGCGGGGGCTACTCTTCGTTGCACTGTGCAGGCTTCTCATTGTGGTGGCTTCTCGTTGCAGAGCAGGGGCTCTATGCATGTGGGCTTCAGTAGTTGCAGCACATGGGCCCTAGAGGGAACGGGCTTCATTAGTTGCAGCATGTGGGCTCAGTAGTTGCGGTGCACGGGCTCTAAGGTGTGTGAGCTTCAGCAATTGTGACTCACGGGCTCTAGAGCACAGGCTCAGTAGTGTGGCGCCCAGGCTTAGCAGCTTCGCAGCATGTGGGATCTTTCCAGACCAGGGCTCAAACCCGTGTCCCTGCACTGGCAGGTGGATTCTTAACCACAGCACCACCAGGGAAGTCCCAAGCATTTATTCTTAATAAATGAGTTTGTGCTGGGGAATCAAAGTTAAATAAGACATGTACTTGGTCCAGTTAAACTAAATAGATTAGCACTTTGCCAATTTTCTAAGAGGAAAATACAAGTCCAATATGAGGTTATTTTAATAAACAATTAAATCAATAGTATAGCTAGGGAGTGTTTTCATTTATTACTCTCCATTTTAGCTTTATAAAGAGGTATGCTACCCAGTCGTTCAACAAACTCACAAATGGGAATGCAGCAATTTTTAATAAGTATGAGAAATAATGTAGGCCAGCTATTCTTCCTCTCTGAATGGTGGACTCTAAATGAATCTAAAGCATCATCAAAAAAAGTAAAAAAAAAAAAACTAAAATAAATCAAAAACAAATGAAGCATCATCATAATGACCATTTACCATGGGTAAATTATGCTGTCGAAATAACATGTTAAGGAACTTCCTCTTCCTAATAATAAGGAATGTTACCTGATGGAGAGAGAGAATTTGGGGAAGAGCAATAATACAACATGATCAACAGACTAAATTTTAGCAAACAAGGACACTCATTTGTTTACATATTTTACACTGCTGTTCCCTACAGACAGAGGAGGCACCTGAAGGTATATTTTACTAGTGTGGGTCACATAGGAGTCTTCTAAGGAACTGGTTTAAAAACATCATTCCAAAACTAGTAAAAAAAAAAAAAAAAGTTATTTCCACTGTAGATTTGAACCTGTAAGTAATCTATAGGTAAATGTAATCTAAAAAATATTAGGGCAGCCTTAATGGCAGTTCTTTATATAAGAAAGAAACACATACTTGCTGAAAGCTTTTACAGCATCACTAGCTTGCATCCAATAATAAAAACAGCTTACACTTTTTATTTTTACATCTTTATTGGAGTATAATTGCTTTACAATTTGGTGTTAGTTTCTGCTTTATAACAAAGTGAATCAGTTATACATATACATATGTTCCAATATCTCTTCCCTCTTGTGTCTCCCTCCCTCCCACCCTCCCTATCCCACCCCTCTAGGTGGTCCCAAAGCACCGAGCTGATCTCCCTGTGCTATGCGGCTGCTTCCCACTAGCTATCTATTTTACGTTTGGTAATGTATATATGTCCATGCCACTCTCTCACCTTGTCACAGCTTACCCTTCCCCCTCCCCATATCCTCAAGTCCATTCTCTAGTAGGTCTGTGTCTTTATTCCTGTCTTACCCCTAGGTTCTTCATGACATTTTTTTTCTTAGATTCCATATATATCTGTTAGCATACGGTATTTGTCTTTCTGACTTACTTCACTCTGCATGACAGACTCTAGGTCCATCCGCCTCACTACAAACAATTCAATTTCGTTTCTCTTTATGGCTGAGTAATATTCCATTGTATATATGTGTCACATCTTCTTTATCCATTCATCCGATGATGGAAACTTAGGTTGTTTCCATCTCCTGGCTATTGTAAATAGAGCTGCAATGAACATTTAGGTACATGACTCTTTTTGAATTTATGGTTTTTGAATTATGGTTTATGGTATATGCCCAATAGTGGGGTTGCTGGGTCATATGGTAGTTCTATTTGTAGTTTTTTTTTTTTTTTTTTTTTTCTTTTTGCGGTATGCGGGCCTCTCACTGTTGTGGCCTCTCCCGTTGCGGAGCACAGGCTCCGGATGCGCAGGCCCAGCGGCCATGGCTCACGGGCCCAGCCGCTCCGCGGCATATGGGATCCTCCCAGACCGGGGCACGAACCCGTATCCCCTGCATCGGCAGGCGGACTCTCAACCACTGCGCCACCAGGGAGGCCCTATTTGTAGTTTTTTAAGGAACCTCCATACTGCTCTCCATAGTGGCTGTACCAATTCACATTCCCACCAGCAGTGCAAGAGTGTTCCCTTTTCTCCACACCCTCTCCAGCATTTATTGTTTCTAGATTTTTTGATGATGGCCATTCTGACTGGTGTCAGATGATATCTCATTGTAGTTTTGATTTGCATTTCTCTAATGATTAAAGATGTGGAGCATTCTTTCATGTGTTTGTTGGAAGTCTGTATATCTTCTGTGGAGAAATGTCTATTTAGGTCTTCTGCCCATTTTTGGATTGGGTTGTTTGTTTTTTTGGTATTGAGCTCCATGAGCTGCTTGTAAATTTTGTAGATTAATCCTCTGTCAGTTGCTTCATTTGCAAATATTTTCTCCCATTCTGAGGGTTGTCTTTTGGTCTTATTTATGGTTTCCTTTGCTGTGCGAAAGCTTTGAAGTTTCATTAGGTCCCATGTGTTCATTTTTGTTTTGATTTCCATTTCTGTAGGAGGTGGGTCCAAAAGGATCTTGCTGAGATTTATGTCATAGAGTGTTCTGCCTATGTTTTCCTCTAAGAGTTTGATAGTTCCTGGCCTTACATTTAGGTCTTTAATCCATTTTGAGCTTAGTTTTGTGTATGGTGTTAGGGAGTGATCTAATCTCATACTTTTACATGCATGTACCTGTCCAGTTTTCCCAGCACCACTTACTGAAGAGACTGTCCTTTCTCCACTGTACATTCCTGCCCCCTTTATCAAAGAAAAGGTGACCATATGTGTGTTGGTTTATCTCTGGGCTTTCTATTCTGTTCCATTGACCTATCTTTCTGTTTTTGTGCCAGTACAATACTGTCTTGATTACTGTAGCTTTGTAGTATAGTCTAAAGTCAGCTCCAGCTCCATTTTTCGTTCTCAAGATTGATTCGGCTATTCGGGGTCTTTTGTGTTTCCATACAAATTGTGAAATTTTTTGTTCTAGTTCTGTGAAAAATGCCAGTGGTAGTTTGATAGGGATTGCACTGAATCTGTAGATAGCTTTGGGTAGTAGAGTCATTTCCACAGTGTTGATTCTTCCAATCCAAGAACATGGTATATCTCTCCATCTATTTGTATCATCTTTAATTTTTGACTCTTAATGGACATTTCGTTTGTTTTCAGTTTGTGCTAATGCAAATCATGGACAGGAATCCTGCTGTACCGGTTATTCTGGTGCATTTACACAGGGCAGAGGTGAGGGCTGCTGGCTCACAGGCTATTTATATAACTTCAGTTGATGGAGAGGGCTAAATGCTTTCCAAAGTAGTTGTGTCGATTTATACTCCAGTATAAGTAGGGTAGAAGATTCCCATAGTACTCGAGGTCTACAATACCTGATACTACCAGATTGTATGTATTTGTCCATCTCATTGGCATGTAGTTTCCTTGGTTTTGACTCACTTGTCTCTTATTACTTAACGAAGTCGTACGCTTTTCTCTGTTTACTGGCTGTTTGGATTTCCTTTTTTATGAGGTTTACATCAACTATTGTTATTTTTTATTATTATTTTTATTATTTTTATTATTTTATTATTTATTTATTTGTGGCTGTGTTGAGTCTTCGTTGTTGCGTGCAGGCTTTCTCTAGTTGTGGCGAGCGAGGGCTACTCTTCATTGAGGTTGCTTCTCTTGTTAGGGAGCACAGGATCTAGGCGCACGGGCTTCAGTACTTGTGGCACGTGCGCTCAGTAGTTGTGGTTCGCAGGCTCTAGAGCGCCGGGTCCGTAGTTGTGGAGCATGGGCTTCGCTGCTCCGCGGCATGAGGGATCTTTCTGGACCAGGACTCGAACCCATGTCCCCTGCCTTGGCAGGCAGTTTCTTAACCACTGCGTCACCAGGGAAGTCCAACTATTGTTATTTTGAATTCTTCTCCATTTCCAAGTAATACTCTTACATGACTATTTTCTCACTAAATTGGAGGCATTATCTCTTCATTTTCTAACTTACTAATAAGTAAGGGTTTAGTTCCTTTACACTCTTTCCTATGTCCACACTGCTCAGTAAAGTTATGTCATCATGAGTTATTCCACTGCTCATGATCTCTTTGACTTGTAGTCATATACTTAAAAACCTACATTGTTGATCAACTAGAAACTCTCTCAACGTCACACTTTGTAAAATGAGGACATTCATACCATCTTCCCTTTTTTCTACCTCCTGTCTACCTTCCAAACCTAGTTGTCAAAGTTGAAATTTATATTCTGTTCTATGTGCAGTTAAGTCTTCTGTTATTTGAGAGTCAGTACGGAGTAAGGTTTAAGAGAACAGGCGGAGAGCCTAAACTCAAAGCCTCGATCCAACCTTAAATTAGGTACAGCCTGGGAAAGTCCCTTCCCTGACTTAGCTTCCTGTTCTCAAAAGTGGGAATGATATTAGCACCAACCTCATAAGGCAATTCAGAGAATTAAATGAGTTAATATATGCAAAAACACTTAGAGCCTAATATATACTAAGTACATACCAGTATACAATACATTTCAGTACATACCAAGTTAATACTCATACATACTAAGTACAGTTTACTTTAGTTATTTGTGTTTACATGCAAATTGACAATAAAAGCTGCAAACCAAGACAGTATTGCCATTATTACAATGAAATTAATATTGCCCACTGCAGATGTACTGTGTCTCTGTGTATAGACTACACCTCGTTCCATACTGTGCCAGTGTCACTGCCCTTGTGCAGGGTGACCACATACCCCAAGCCGCCTTGGGCTGTTCCAGTTTATACCTGTTGTCCTGATGTTACAGCATTCGAGTGCCTCCTTACACTATTGAAGTGTAAGGAGTTTGGACAAGTTCTGGTTTGGACAACAAATTAGATACGTGGTCATTACCCCTGTGTGTCACTGAAAAGGGGGACATCTATAGTGTCACGTTGAAGTGGATTCTTCCTTTCCTCACCAATACTAGGTTAAAAATCAACCATAGTTTAGTTGGCTTTATGTTTATGTCCGTATAGCCTTTTCTCCTCTGGAGTTCAAGTTCCTTCTCCTCTTCCTCTCCCTCCTCCCTTCCAACAGTGCCTAATACCTAGTAAGTACAATATGCCTCAAGGTGTTTCTATGCTCTCAATCACACAATCAATAGAAGCCTCTCCACTCTAGACTAGCTGCAATCTGCACTGAATGCCCTATTACCTTCCTTCTTGGTTTATTGCCTCATTTTGCTGAATTATTTCTATAAATAGCTTAAGGTGTAGCACAGGAGGTCAATTTTTCAAATTTCTTTCTGTACAAAATATCTTCTTCAGCCTCCACTTATGACTCATAGTTTGGCTGGATACAAACCCCTAGGGTGAAAAGTATGTGCCTGAAAAACTTTGGAGGTATCTTTCTAATGCCTTCCAGGATCCATGGTGCTCATGACAAGTATGATAAAGTCAGATTTTAAATTTTCTTTTTAGGTAGCCAGTATTTTTCTCTCTGGAATGGATGTATCCTCTCAGTATTTTATTCTATTTTAATTTATTTTTTCAGTATTTTAAAGTTTCACAAGGAAGGGTGCCTAGGTATGAGGCTATTCTTGCTCGTCTTGTATAACTATTTTCAGTCTGAGGCCTGATGTCTACTTTCAGCTGTGGGGAATGTTGTTGCCCTTTGATAGCTTCCCTCCATTTTTTTTCTGGGTCTGGAGTTTCTAATAGTAACATGTGGGATCTCCCAGATGCAGCCTCTCTAACATATTTCTATCACATTTTCCATTGTGTCTTTCTTTTTTATACACTGAGAAATTTTTAAAATTCCTACTGAATTTATTTCAGCAACCATATTTTCATTTCCAGGAGACCTCTCTTGATTTCTGACCATTCTCTTTTTAATTAACTCCCTAGTCTTATTTTATAGTTTCTAGCTGTTTTTAAACCTCTCTCAGGATATTAATTAAGGTTTTTCCTTAAATTATTTTGTTCCCTAAATTGTCCCTGGTCCTACTAGGATATGTTTTCACTCTTTTTCCCCCTCTCTGATGTTGTAAGCTTTACTCAGCTATCAGGCAAATGACAGTTATTTTCTATTTAAGAATGAGTGCAGAGAGCTTCCCTGGTGGCGCAGTGGTTGAGAGTCCGCCTGCCGATGCAGGGGACACGGGTTCGTTCCCCAGTCTGGGAGGATCCCACATGCCGCGGAGCGGCTGGGTCCGTGCGCCATGGCCGCTGAGCCTGCGCATCCGGAGCCTGTGCTCCGCGAAGGGAGAGGCCACAGCAGTGAGAAGCCCCCGTACAGCAAAAAAAAAAAAAAAAGAATGAGTGCAGAAAGCTCCCTGAAGTCAACGATTGATTGGCTTCTTATGCAGGAAGAAGCGGGGAGTAACTGTAACAGGATCCCCCCCAAACACAATTTTCTCGGCTGTAAAAACTCATACTAGCTGCCCTAGATCTCGCCAGTTTCACTGTTTTCAAAATGAAATCATCTCATTTCAGGAGGGTGAGGGCGGGGCTGGGAGTCCACTCCTCCAAACACAACCCTTCAATGAGCTCCCCTATTTCAGTCACACTTTTAACTAACTCCACCCTCTCTCATACATGCGCATCAAAGCACGGAGCTACTTCTGCAGGTGGGGTCAGAATCCTCCTCAGTTGCACGTGGTCCCTGTGCATATTCTAGGTGATGCTTTTCCTCTGTTCTACTGCTTCAGTTTCACACTCTTCCACCTGTCTTCCGTCTTTCCAAACTATGTTGAAATCTCTTGATTGTTGTGGGCTTATATACTTAAACACTTTGATACCATCATTTTTGTGTCTTGTCAAAATGGAGAAGAGCTAAAAGGGTTCTCAGTGCATTCTGAATCTGCTATTCTGTGGTCCCAGTGTTTAAACTTCTTGGTCTTCCCCAGTGTCTATCATTGCTTTTAGAAATACAATCTCCTGGTCTACTCGTGAAGGAAATGAATACACCACATCTAAAATGACAAGGAATGCGGGTTACATGCTCTAGGGTCTTGTCGTACTCTGCCATTTACTAATAAACCACTTACGTGCTACAAATTGTAGGTGCTCATTTATAAAACGAAAGGGGGTAACTCTACATGAACTAAAGATTTCTCCTGCTCTAAATCATAATTTTCTAAGTTCTTTTCTTAAAATTTCTCTATATTATCATTAATTTTCATTAAAAAAATAAAAATCAGGCTTCCCTGGTGGCACAGTGGTTGAGAGTCTGCCTGCCAATGCACGGGACACGGGTTCGTGCCCTGGTCCAGGAGGATCCCACATGCGGTTGAGCGGCTGGGCCCATGAGCCATGGCTGCTGAGCCTGTGTGTCCGGAGCCTGTGCTCCACAACGGGAGAGGCCACAACAATGAGAGGCCCGTGTACTGCAAAAAAAAATTAAATAAAATAAAAAAATAAAAATCTAACTTTCTCTTTTGAAAATCAAAGAGTAAATTCCCATAGTCCTACAATAATGGGATAATTAGTTCTGAAACCTGTCAAGTTTCATGTTTCATATGAAAAGAAAATCACATTAAATAATTTTTAAATTTAAATAATTAAATTTAAATAATTTTTAAAAATTAAACATGGACTTTGTAGCACAAAGACAAGGTCCCCCCAAATGGTATTGCTTTATTTACTAGAAGTGTTCA